>NW_027478178.1:0-300000 GCF_051020975.1 Osmia lignaria lignaria | reverse complement strand
AAAAATATGATAGAACATAAAAAGTAGGAAACTTAATTCTCTACAAAAAAGGTCTCTTAACATTTTGCCATAGCTCGCTTCGTTTCCGAGATATTTGCAGATTTATCTCAAGGGAAGGGGCCTGTCGGACAGATTTCGAGATATTTCTTCTTCTTGTTGTTCTTCTTCTGCACAGCTAAGCTGGAAGTGACATTTGCAGCTCGCAATAGTGCAGAGTTATCTCAAAGAAAGGGGCCACGGTGTTTCTGTATCTCTATTATGTTGGTGCGGCTTCGGAACTTTTAAATATCTTGATATATCTCGAGAACTACGCATCTGATCAAAAAATATGATAGAACATAAAAAGTAGGAAACTTAATTCTCTACAAAAAAGGTCTCTTAACATTTTGCCATAGCTCGCTTCGTTTCCGAGATATTTGCAGATTTATCTCAAGGGAAGGGGCCTGTCGGACAGATTTCGAGATATTTCTTCTTCTTGTTGTTCTTCTTCTGCACAGCTAAGCTGGAAGTGACATTTGCAGCTCGCAATAGTGCAGAGTTATCTCAAAGAAAGGGGCCACGGTGTTTCTGTATCTCTATTATGTTGGTGCGGCTTCGGAACTTTTAAATATCTTGATATATCTCGAGAACTACGCATCTGATCAAAAAATATCATAGAACATAAAAAGTAGGAAACCTAATTCTCTACAAAAAAGGTCTCTTAACATTTGGCCATAGCTCGCTTCGTTTCCGAGATATTTGCAAATTTATCTCAAGGGAAGGGGCCTGACGGACATATTTCGAGATATTTCTTCTTCTTGTTGTTCTTCTTCTGCACAGCTAAGCTCGAAGTGGCATTTACAGCTCGCAATAGTGCAGAGTTATCTCAAAGAAAGGGGCCACGATGTTTCTGTATCTCTATTATGTTGGTGCGGCTTCGGAACTTTTAAATATCTTGATATATCTCGAGAACTACGCATCTGATCAAAAAATATCATAGAACATAAAAAGTAGGAAACTTAATTCTCTACAAAAAAGGTCTCTTAACATTTTGCCATAGCTCGCTTCGTTTCCGAGATATTTGCAGATTTATCTCAAGGGAAGGGGCCTGACGGACATATTTCGAGATATTTCTTCTTCTTGTTGTTCTTCTTCTGCACAGCTAAACTGGAAGTGGCATTTCCAGCTCGCAATAGTGCAGAGTTATCTCAAAGAAAGGGGCCACGGTGTTTCTGTATCTCTATTATGTTGGTGCGGCTTCGGAACTTTTAAATATCTTGATATATCTCGGGAACTACGCATCTGATCAAAAAATATCATAGAACATAAAAAGTAGGAAACTTAATTCTCTACAAAAAAAGGTCTCTTAACATTTTGCCATAGCTCGCTTCGTTTCCGAGATATTTGCAGATTTATCTCAAGGGAAGGGGCCTGACGGACATATTTCGAAATATTTCTTCTTCTTGTTGTTCTTCTTCTGCACAGCTAAGCTGGAGGTGGCATTTGCAGCTCGCAATAGTGCAGAGTTATCTCAAAGAAAGGGGCCTCGGTGTTTCTGTATCTCTATTATGTTGGTGCGGCTTCGGAGCTTTTAAATATCTTGATATATCTCGAGAACTACGCATCTGATCAAAAAATATTATAGAACATAAAAAGTAGGAAACTTAATTCTCTACAAAAAAGGTCTCTTAACATTTTGCCATAGCTCGCTTCGTTTCCGAGATATTTGCAGATTTATCTCAAGGGAAGGGGCCTGACGGACATATTTCGAGATATTTCTTCTTCTTGTTGTTCTTCTTCTGCACAGCTAAGCTGGAGGTGGCATTTGCAGCTCGCAATAGTGCAGAGTTATCTCAAAGAAAGGGGCCACGGTGTTTCTGTATCTCTATTATGTTGGTGCGGCTTCGGAGCTTTTAAATATCTTGATATATCTCGAGAACTACGCATCTGATCAAAAAATATTATAGAACATAAAAAGTAGGAAACTTAATTCTCTACAAAAAAGGTCTCTTAACATTTTGCCATAGCTCGCTTCGTTTCCGAGATATTTGCAGATATATCTCAAGGGAAGGGGCCTGACGGACATATTTCGAGATATTTCTTCTTCTTGTTGTTCTTCTTCTGCACAGCGAAGCTGGAAGTGGCATTTGCAGCTCGCAAGAGTGCAGAGTTATCTCAAAGAAAGGGGCCACGGTGTTTCTGTATCTCTATTATGTTGGTGCGGCTTCGGAACTTTTAAATATCTTGATATATCTCGGGAACTACGCATCTGATCAAAAAATATGATAGAACATAAAAAGTAGGAAACTTAATTCTCTACAAAAAAGGTCTCTTAACATTTTGCCATAGCTCGCTTCGTTTCCGAGATATTTGCAGATTTATCTCAAGGGAAGGGGCCTGACGGACATATTTCGAGATATTTCTTCTTCTTGTTGTTCTTCTTCTGCACAGCGAAGCTGGAAGTGGCATTTGCAGCTCGCAAGAGTGCAGAGTTATCTCAAAGAAAGGGGCCACGGTGTTTCTGTATCTCTATTATGTTGGTGCGGCTTCGGAACTTTTAAATATCTTGATATATCTCGAGAACTACGCATCTGATCAAAAAATATGATAGAACATAAAAAGTAGGAAACTTAATTCTCTACAAAAAAGGTCTCTTAACATTTTGCCATAGCTCGCTTCGTTTCCGAGATATTTGCAGATTTATCTCAAGGGAAGGGGCCTGTCGGACAGATTTCGAGATATTTCTTCTTCTTGTTGTTCTTCTTCTGCACAGCTAAGCTGGAAGTGACATTTGCAGCTCGCAATAGTGCAGAGTTATCTCAAAGAAAGGGGCCACGGTGTTTCTGTATCTCTATTATGTTGGTGCGGCTTCGGAACTTTTAAATATCTTGATATATCTCGAGAACTACGCATCTGATCAAAAAATATCATAGAACATAAAAAGTAGGAAACCTAATTCTCTACAAAAAAGGTCTCTTAACATTTGGCCATAGCTCGCTTCGTTTCCGAGATATTTGCAAATTTATCTCAAGGGAAGGGGCCTGACGGACATATTTCGAGATATTTCTTCTTCTTGTTGTTCTTCTTCTGCACAGCTAAGCTCGAAGTGGCATTTACAGCTCGCAATAGTGCAGAGTTATCTCAAAGAAAGGGGCCACGATGTTTCTGTATCTCTATTATGTTGGTGCGGCTTCGGAACTTTTAAATATCTTGATATATCTCGAGAACTACGCATCTGATCAAAAAATATCATAGAACATAAAAAGTAGGAAACTTAATTCTCTACAAAAAAGGTCTCTTAACATTTTGCCATAGCTCGCTTCGTTTCCGAGATATTTGCAGATTTATCTCAAGGGAAGGGGCCTGACGGACATATTTCGAGATATTTCTTCTTCTTGTTGTTCTTCTTCTGCACAGCTAAACTGGAAGTGGCATTTCCAGCTCGCAATAGTGCAGAGTTATCTCAAAGAAAGGGGCCACGGTGTTTCTGTATCTCTATTATGTTGGTGCGGCTTCGGAACTTTTAAATATCTTGATATATCTCGAGAACTACGCATCTGATCAAAAAATATCATAGAACATAAAAAGTAGGAAACTTAATTCTCTACAAAAAAAGGTCTCTTAACATTTTGCCATAGCTCGCTTCGTTTCCGAGATATTTGCAGATTTATCTCAAGGGAAGGGGCCTAACGGACATATTTCGAAATATTTCTTCTTCTTGTTGTTCTTCTTCTGCACAGCTAAGCTGGAGGTGGCATTTGCAGCTCGCAATAGTGCAGAGTTATCTCAAAGAAAGGGGCCACGGTGTTTCTGTATCTCTATTATGTTGGTGCGGCTTCGGAACTTTTAAATATCTCGATATATCTCGAAAACTACGCTTCTGATCAAAAAATATCATAGAACATAAATTGTAGGAAACATAATTCTCTACAAAAAAGGTCTCTTAACATTTTGCCATAGCTCGCTTCGTTTCCGAGATATTTGCAGATATATCTCAAGGGAAGGGGCCTGACGGACATATTTCGAGATATTTCTTCTTCTTGTTGTTCTTCTTCTGCACAGCGAAGCTGGAAGTGGCATTTGCAGCTCGCAAGAGTGCAGAGTTATCTCAAAGAAAGGGGCCACGGTGTTTCTGTATCTCTATTATGTTGGTGCGGCTTCGGAACTTTTAAATATCTTGATATATCTCGGGAACTACGCATCTGATCAAAAAATATGATAGAACATAAAAAGTAGGAAACTTAATTCTCTACAAAAAAGGTCTCTTAACATTTTGCCATAGCTCGCTTCGTTTCCGAGATATTTGCAGATTTATCTCAAGGGAAGGGGCCTGACGGACATATTTCGAGATATTTCTTCTTCTTGTTGTTCTTCTTCTGCACAGCGAAGCTGGAAGTGGCATTTGCAGCTCGCAAGAGTGCAGAGTTATCTCAAAGAAAGGGGCCACGGTGTTTCTGTATCTCTATTATGTTGGTGCGGCTTCGGAACTTTTAAATATCTTGATATAGCTCGAGAACTACGCATCTGATCAAAAAATATGATAGAACATAAAAAGTAGGAAACTTAATTCTCTACAAAAAAGGTCTCTTAACATTTTGCCATAGCTCGCTTCGTTTCCGAGATATTTGCAGATTTATCTCAAGGGAAGGGGCCTGTCGGACAGATTTCGAGATATTTCTTCTTCTTGTTGTTCTTCTTCTGCACAGCTAAGCTGGAAGTGACATTTGCAGCTCGCAATAGTGCAGAGTTATCTCAAAGAAAGGGGCCACGGTGTTTCTGTATCTCTATTATGTTGGTGCGTCTTCGGAACTTTTAAATATCTTGATATATCTCGAGAACTACGCATCTGATCAAAAAATATGATAGAACATAAAAAGTAGGAAACTTAATTCTCTACAAAATAGGTCTCTTAACATTTTGCCATAGCTCGCTTCGTTTCCGAGATATTTGCAGATTTATCTCAAGGGAAGGGGCCTGTCGGACAGATTTCGAGATATTTCTTCTTCTTGTTGTTCTTCTTCTGCACAGCTAAGCTGGAAGTGACATTTGCAGCTCGCAATAGTGCAGAGTTATCTCAAAGAAAGGGGCCACGGTGTTTCTGTATCTCTATTATGTTGGTGCGGCTTCGGAACTTTTAAATATCTTGATATATCTCGAGAACTACGCATCTGATCAAAAAATATCATAGAACATAAAAAGTAGGAAACCTAATTCTCTACAAAAAAGGTCTCTTAGCATTTGGCCATAGCTCGCTTCGTTTCCGAGATATTTGCAAATTTATCTCAAGGGAAGGGGCCTGACGGACATATTTCGAGATATTTCTTCTTCTTGTTGTTCTTCTTCTGCACAGCTAAGCTCGAAGTGGCATTTACAGCTCGCAATAGTGCAGAGTTATCTCAAAGAAAGGGGCCACGATGTTTCTGTATCTCTATTATGTTGGTGCGGCTTCGGAACTTTTAAATATCTTGATATATCTCGAGAACTACGCATCTGATCAAAAAATATCATAGAACATAAAAAGTAGGAAACTTAATTCTCTACAAAAAAGGTCTCTTAACATTTTGCCATAGCTCGCTTCGTTTCCGAGATATTTGCAGATTTATCTCAAGGGAAGGGGCCTGACGGACATATTTCGAGATATTTCTTCTTCTTGTTGTTCTTCTTCTGCACAGCTAAACTGGAAGTGGCATTTCCAGCTCGCAATAGTGCAGAGTTATCTCAAAGAAAGGGGCCACGGTGTTTCTGTATCTCTATTATGTTGGTGCGGCTTCGGAACTTTTAAATATCTTGATATATCTCGGGAACTACGCATCTGATCAAAAAATATCATAGAACATAAAAAGTAGGAAACTTAATTCTCTACAAAAAAAGGTCTCTTAACATTTTGCCATAGCTCGCTTCGTTTCCGAGATATTTGCAGATTTATCTCAAGGGAAGGGGCCTGACGGACATATTTCGAAATATTTCTTCTTCTTGTTGTTCTTCTTCTGCACAGCTAAGCTGGAGGTGGCATTTGCAGCTCGCAATAGTGCAGAGTTATCTCAAAGAAAGGGGCCTCGGTGTTTCTGTATCTCTATTATGTTGGTGCGGCTTCGGAGCTTTTAAATATCTTGATATATCTCGAGAACTACGCATCTGATCAAAAAATATTATAGAACATAAAAAGTAGGAAACTTAATTCTCTACAAAAAAGGTCTCTTAACATTTTGCCATAGCTCGCTTCGTTTCCGAGATATTTGCAGATTTATCTCAAGGGAAGGGGCCTGACGGACATATTTCGAGATATTTCTTCTTCTTGTTGTTCTTCTTCTGCACAGCTAAACTGGAAGTGGCATTTCCAGCTCGCACTAGTGCAGAGTTATCTCAAAGAAAGGAGCCACGGTGTTTCTGTATCTCTATTATGTTGGTGCGGCTTCGGAACTTTTAAATATCTTGATATATCTCGAGAACTACGCATCTGATCAAAAAATATCGTAGAACATAAAAAGTAGGAAACTTAATTCTCTACAAAAAAGGTCTCTCAACATTTTGCCATAGCTCGCTTCGTTTCCGAGATATTTGCAGATTTATCTCAAGGGAAGGGGCCTGACGGACATATTTCGAGATATTTCTTCTTCTTGTTGTTCTTCTTCTGCACAGCTAAGCTGGAAGTGGCATTTGCGGCTCGCACTAGTGCAGCGTTATCTCAAAGAAGGGGGCCACGGTGTTTCTGTATCTCTATTATGTTGGTGCGGCTTCGGAACTTTTAAATATCTTGATATATCTCGAAAACTGCGCTTGTGATCAAAAAATATCATAGAACATAGATTGTAGGAAACATAATTCTCTACAAAAAAGGTCTCTTAACATTTTGCCATAGCTCGCTTCGTTTCCGAGATATTTGCAGATATATCTCAAGGGAAGGGGCCTGACGGACATATTTCGAGATATTTCTTCTTCTTGTTGTACTTCTTCTGCACAGCTAAGCTGGAAGTGGCATTTACAGCTCGCAATAGTGCAAAGTTATCTCAAAGAAGGGGGCCACGGTGTTTCTGTATCTCTATTATGTTGGTGCGGCTTCGGAACTTTTAAATATCTTGATATATCTCGAGAACTACGCATCTGATCAAAAAATATCATAGAACATAAAAAGTAGGAAACTTAATTCTCTACAAAAAAGGTCTCTTAACATTTTGCCATAGCTCGCTTCGTTTCCGAGATATTTGCAGATTTATCTCAAGGGAAGGGGCCTGACGGACATATTTCGAGATATTTCTTCTTCTTGTTGTACTTCTTCTGCACAGCTAAGCTGGAAGTGGCATTTGCGGCTCGCACTAGTGCAGAGTTATCTCAAAGAAAGGGGCCACGGTGTTTCTGTATCTCTATTATGTTGGTGCGGCTTCGGAACTTTTAAATATCTTGATATATCTCGAGAACTACGCATCTGATCAAAAAATATCATAGAACATAAAAAGTAGGAAACTTAATTCTCTACAAAAAAGGTCTGTTAACATTTTGCCATAGCTCGCTTCGGTTCCGATATATTTGCAGATTTATCTCAAGGGAAGGGGCCTGACGGACATATTTCGAGATATTTCTTCTTCTTGTTGTTCTTCTTCTGCACAGCTAAGCTGGAAGTGGCATTTGCGGCTCGCACTAGTGCAGCGTTATCTCAAAGAAGGGGGCCACGGTGTTTCTGTATCTCTATTATGTTGGTGCGGCTTCGGAACTTTTAAATATCTAGATATATCTCGAGAACTACGCATCTGATCAAAAAATATCATAGAACATAAAAAGTAGGAAACTTAATTCTCTACAAAAAAGGTCTCTTAACATTTTGCCATAGCTCGCTTCGTTTCCGAGATATTTGCAGATTTATCTCAAGGGAAGGGGCCTGACGGACATATTTCGAGATATTTCTTCTTCTTGTTGTTCTTCTTCTGCACAGCTAAGCTGGAAGTGGCATTTGCGGCTCGCACTAGTGCACAGTTATCTCAAAGAAAGGGGCCACGGTGTTTCTGTATCTCTATTATGTTGGTGCGGCTTCGGAACTTTTAAGTATCTCGATATATCTCGAAAACTACGCTTGTGATCAAAAAATATCATAGAACATAAATTGTAGGAAACATAATTCTCTACAAAAAAGGTCTGTTAAGATTTTGCCATAGCTCGCTTCGTTTCCGAGATATTTGCAGATTTATCTCAAGGGAAGGGGCCTGACGGACATATTTCGAGATATTTCTTCTTCTTGTTGTTCTTCTTCTGCACAGCTAAGCTGGAAGTGGCATTTGCGGCTCGCACTAGTGCAGAGTTATCTCAAAGAAAGGGGCCACGGTGTTTCTGTATCTCTATTATGTTGGTGCGGCTTCGGAACTTTTAAATATCTCGATATATCTCGAAAACTACGCTTCTGATCAAAAAATATCATAGAACATAAATTGTAGGAAACATAATTCTCCACAAAAAAGATCTCTTAGCATTTTGCCATAGCTCGCTTCGTTTCCGAGATATTTGCAGATTTATCTGAAGGGAAAGGGCCTGACGGACATATTTCGAGATATTTCTTCTTCTTGTTGTTCTTCTTCTGCACAGCTAAGCTGGAAGTGGCATTTGCAGCTCGCAATAGTGCAGAGTTATCTCAAAGAAAGGGGCCACTGTGTTTCTGTATCTCTATTATGTTGGTGCGGCTTCGGAACTTTTAAATATCTTGATATATCTCGAGAACTGCGCATCTGATCAAAAAATAGCATAGAACATAAAAAGTAGGAAACTTAATTCTCTACAAAAAAGGTCTCTTAACATTTTGCCATAGCTCGCTTCGTTTCCGAGATATTTGCAGGTTTATCTCAAGGGAAGGGGCCTAACGGACATATTTCGAGATATTTCTCCTTCTTGTTGTTCTTCTTCTGCACAGCTAAACTGGAAGTGGCATTTCCAGCTCGCAATAGTGCAGAGTTATCTCAAAGAAAGGAGCCACGGTGTTTCTGTATCTCTATTCTGTTGGTGCGGCTTCGGAACTTTTAAATATCTTGATATATCTCGAGAACTACGCATCTGATCAAAAAATATCATAGAACATAAAAAGTAGGAAACTTAATTCTCTACAAAAAAGGTCTCTAAACATTTTGCCAGAGCTCGCTTCGTTTCCGAGATATTTGCAGATTTATCTCAAGGGAAGGGGCCTGACGGACATATTTCGAGATATTTCTTCTTCTTGTTGTTCTTCTTCTGCACAGCTAAGCTGGAAGTGGCATTTGCGGCTCGCACTAGTGCAGAGTTATCTCAAAGAAAGGGGCCACGGTGTTTCTGTATCTCTATTATGTTGGTGCGGCTTCGGAACTTTTAAATATCTTGATATATCTCGAGAACTACGCATCTGATCAAAAAATATCGTAGAAGATAAAAAGTAGGAAACTTAATTCTCTACAAAAAAGGTCTCTTAACATTTTGCCATAGCTCGCTTCGTTTCCGAGATATTTGCAGATTTATCTCAAGGGAAGGGGCCTGACGGACATATTTCGAGATATTTCTTCTTCTTGTTGTTCTTCTTCTGCACAGCTAAACTGGAAGTGGCATTTCCAGCTCGCAATAGTGCAGAGTTATCTCAAAGAAAGGGGCCACGGTGTTTCTGTATCTCTATTATGTTGGTGCGGCTTCGGAACTTTTAAATATCTTGATATATCTCGGGAACTACGCATCTGATCAAAAAATATCATAGAACATAAAAAGTAGGAAACTTAATTCTCTACAAAAAAAGGTCTCTTAACATTTTGCCATAGCTCGCTTCGTTTCCGAGATATTTGCAGATTTATCTCAAGGGAAGGGGCCTGACGGACATATTTCGAAATATTTCTTCTTCTTGTTGTTCTTCTTCTGCACAGCTAAGCTGGAGGTGGCATTTGCAGCTCGCAATAGTGCAGAGTTATCTCAAAGAAAGGGGCCACGGTGTTTCTGTATCTCTATTATGTTGGTGCGGCTTCGGAGCTTTTAAATATCTTGATATATCTCGAGAACTACGCATCTGATCAAAAAATATTATAGAACATAAAAAGTAGGAAACTTAATTCTCTACAAAAAAGGTCTCTTAACATTTTGCCATAGCTCGCTTCGTTTCCGAGATATTTGCAGATTTATCTCAAGGGAAGGGGCCTGACGGACATATTTCGAGATATTTCTTCTTCTTGTTGTTCTTCTTCTGCACAGCTAAACTGGAAGTGGCATTTCCAGCTCGCACTAGTGCAGAGTTATCTCAAAGAAAGGAGCCACGGTGTTTCTGTATCTCTATTATGTTGGTGCGGCTTCGGAACTTTTAAATATCTTGATATATCTCGAGAACTACGCATCTGATCAAAAAATATCGTAGAACATAAAAAGTAGGAAACTTAATTCTCTACAAAAAAGGTCGCTTAACATTTTGCCATAGCTCGCTTCGTTTCCGAGATATTTGCAGATTTATCTCAAGGGAAGGGGCCTGACGGACATATTTCGAGATATTTCTTCTTCTTGTTGTTCTTCTTCTGCACAGCTAAGCTGGAAGTGGCATTTGCGGCTCGCACTAGTGCAGCGTTATCTCAAAGAAGGGGGCCACGGTGTTTCTGTATCTCTATTATGTTGGTGCGGCTTCGGAACTTTTAAATATCTTGATATATCTCGAAAACTGCGCTTGTGATCAAAAAATATCATAGAACATAGATTGTAGGAAACATAATTCTCTACAAAAAAGGTCTCTTAACATTTTGCCATAGCTCGCTTCGTTTCCGAGATATTTGCAGATATATCTCAAGGGAAGGGGCCTGACGGACATATTTCGAGATATTTCTTCTTCTTGTTGTACTTCTTCTGCACAGCTAAGCTGGAAGTGGCATTTACAGCTCGCAATAGTGCAAAGTTATCTCAAAGAAGGGGGCCACGGTGTTTCTGTATCTCTATTATGTTGGTGCGGCTTCGGAACTTTTAAATATCTTGATATATCTCGAGAACTACGCATCTGATCAAAAAATATCATAGAACATAAAAAGTAGGAAACTTAATTCTCTACAAAAAAGGTCTCTTAACATTTTGCCATAGCTCGCTTCGTTTCCGAGATATTTGCAGATTTATCTCAAGGGAAGGGGCCTGACGGACATATTTCGAGATATTTCTTCTTCTTGTTGTACTTCTTCTGCACAGCTAAGCTGGAAGTGGCATTTGCGGCTCGCACTAGTGCAGAGTTATCTCAAAGAAAGGGGCCACGGTGTTTCTGTATCTCTATTATGTTGGTGCGGCTTCGGAACTTTTAAATATCTTGATATATCTCGAGAACTACGCATCTGATCAAAAAATATCATAGAACATAAAAAGTAGGAAACTTAATTCTCTACAAAAAAGGTCTGTTAACATTTTGCCATAGCTCGCTTCGGTTCCGATATATTTGCAGATTTATCTCAAGGGAAGGGGCCTGACGGACATATTTCGAGATATTTCTTCTTCTTGTTGTTCTTCTTCTGCACAGCTAAGCTGGAAGTGGCATTTGCGGCTCGCACTAGTGCAGCGTTATCTCAAAGAAGGGGGCCACGGTGTTTCTGTATCTCTATTATGTTGGTGCGGCTTCGGAACTTTTAAATATCTAGATATATCTCGAGAACTACGCATCTGATCAAAAAATATCATAGAACATAAAAAGTAGGAAACTTAATTCTCTACAAAAAAGGTCTCTTAACATTTTGCCATAGCTCGCTTCGTTTCCGAGATATTTGCAGATTTATCTCAAGGGAAGGGGCCTGACGGACATATTTCGAGATATTTCTTCTTCTTGTTGTTCTTCTTCTGCACAGCTAAGCTGGAAGTGGCATTTGCGGCTCGCACTAGTGCAGAGTCATCTCAAAGAAAGGGGCCACGGTGTTTCTGTATCTCTATTATGTTGGTGCGGCTTCGGAACTTTTAAATATCTCGATATATCTCGAAAACTACGCTTCTGATCAAAAAATATCATAGAACATAAATTGTAGGAAACATAATTCTCCACAAAAAAGGTCTCTTAGCATTTTGCCATAGCTCGCTTCGTTTCCGAGATATTTGCAGATTTATCTGAAGGGAAAGGGCCTGACGGACATATTTCGAGATATTTCTTCTTCTTGTTGTTCTTCTTCTGCACAGCTAAGCTGGAAGTGGCATTTGCGGCTCGCACTAGTGCAGAGTCATCTCAAAGAAAGGGGCCACGGTGTTTCTGTATCTCTATTATGTTGGTGCGGCTTCGGAACTTTTAAATATCTAGATATATCTCGAGAACTACGCATCTGATCAAAAAATATCATAGAACATAAAAAGTAGGAAACTTAATTCTCTACAAAAAAGGTCTCTTAACATTTTGCCATAGCTCGCTTCGTTTCCGAGATATTTGCAGATTTATCTCAAGGGAAGGGGCCTGACGGACATATTTCGAGATATTTCTTCTTCTTGTTGTTCTTCTTCTGCACAGCTAAGCTGGAAGTGGCATTTGCGGCTCGCACTAGTGCACAGTTATCTCAAAGAAAGGGGCCACGGTGTTTCTGTATCTCTATTATGTTGGTGCGGCTTCGGAACTTTTAAGTATCTCGATATATCTCGAAAACTACGCTTGTGATCAAAAAATATCATAGAACATAAATTGTAGGAAACATAATTCTCTACAAAAAAGGTCTGTTAAGATTTTGCCATAGCTCGCTTCGTTTCCGAGATATTTGCAGATTTATCTCAAGGGAAGGGGCCTGACGGACATATTTCGAGATATTTCTTCTTCTTGTTGTTCTTCTTCTGCACAGCTAAGCTGGAAGTGGCATTTGCGGCTCGCACTAGTGCAGAGTCATCTCAAAGAAAGGGGCCACGGTGTTTCTGTATCTCTATTATGTTGGTGCGGCTTCGGAACTTTTAAATATCTCGATATATCTCGAAAACTACGCTTCTGATCAAAAAATATCATAGAACATAAATTGTAGGAAACATAATTCTCCACAAAAAAGGTCTCTTAGCATTTTGCCATAGCTCGCTTCGTTTCCGAGATATTTGCAGATTTATCTGAAGGGAAAGGGCCTGACGGACATATTTCGAGATATTTCTTCTTCTTGTTGTTCTTCTTCTGCACAGCTAAGCTGGAAGTGGCATTTGCAGCTCGCAATAGTGCAGAGTTATCTCAAAGAAAGGGGCCACTGTGTTTCTGTATCTCTATTATGTTGGTGCGGCTTCGGAACTTTTAAATATCTTGATATATCTCGAGAACTGCGCATCTGATCAAAAAATAGCATAGAACATAAAAAGTAGGAAACTTAATTCTCTACAAAAAAGGTCTCTTAACATTTTGCCATAGCTCGCTTCGTTTCCGAGATATTTGCAGGTTTATCTCAAGGGAAGGGGCCTAACGGACATATTTCGAGATATTTCTTCTTCTTGTTGTTCTTCTTCTGCACAGCTAAACTGGAAGTGGCATTTCCAGCTCGCAATAGTGCAGAGTTATCTCAAAGAAAGGAGCCACGGTGTTTCTGTATCTCTATTCTGTTGGTGCGGCTTCGGAACTTTTAAATATCTTGATATATCTCGAGAACTACGCATCTGATCAAAAAATATCATAGAACATAAAAAGTAGGAAACTTAATTCTCTACAAAAAAGGTCTCTAAACATTTTGCCAGAGCTCGCTTCGTTTCCGAGATATTTGCAGATTTATCTCAAGGGAAGGGGCCTGACGGACATATTTCGAGATATTTCTTCTTCTTGTTGTTCTTCTTCTGCACAGCTAAGCTGGAAGTGGCATTTGCGGCTCGCACTAGTGCAGAGTTATCTCAAAGAAAGGGGCCACGGTGTTTCTGTATCTCTATTATGTTGGTGCGGCTTCGGAACTTTTAAATATCTTGATATATCTCGAGAACTACGCATCTGATCAAAAAATATCGTAGAAGATAAAAAGTAGGAAACTTAATTCTCTACAAAAAAGGTCTCTTAACATTTTGCCATAGCTCGCTTCGTTTCCGAGATATTTGCAGATTTATCTCAAGGGAAGGGGCCTGACGGACATATTTCGAGATATTTCTTCTTCTTGCTGTTCTTCTTCTGCACAGCTAAGCTGGAAGTGGCATTTGCGGCTCGCACTAGTGCAGAGTTATCTCAAAGAAAGGAGCCACGGTGTTTCTGTATCTCTATTATGTTGGTGCGGCTTCGGAACTTTTAAATATCTCGATATATCTCGAAAACTACGCTTCTGATCAAAAAATATCATAGAACATAAATTGTAGGAAACATAATTCTCTACAAAAAAGATCTCTTAGCATTTTGCCATAGCTCGCTTCGTTTCCGAGATATTTGCAGATTTATCTGAAGGGAAAGGGCCTGACGGACATATTTCGAGATATTTCTTCTTCTTGTTGTTCTTCTTCTGCACAGCTAAGCTGGAAGTGGCATTTGCAGCTCGCAATAGTGCAGAGTTATCTCAAAGAAAGGGGCCACTGTGTTTCTGTATCTCTATTATGTTGGTGCGGCTTCGGAACTTTTAAATATCTTGATATATCTCGAGAACTGCGCATCTGATCAAAAAATATCATAGAACATGAAAAGTAGGAAACTTAATTCTCTACAAAAAAGGTCTCTTAACATTTTGCCATAGCTCGCTTCGTTTCCGAGATATTTGCAGATTTATCTGAAGGGAAGGGGCCTAACGGACATATTTCGAGATATTTCTTCTTCTTGTTGTTCTTCTTCTGCACAGCTAAACTGGAAGTGGCATTTCCAGCTCGCAATAGTGCAGAGTTATCTCAAAGAAAGGGGCCACGGTGTTTCTGTATCTCTATTATGTTGGTGCGGCTTCGGAACTTTTAAATATCGTGATATATCTCGAGAACTGCGCATCTGATCAAAAAATATCATAGAACATAAAAAGTAGGAAACCTAATTCTCTACAAAAAAGGTCTCTTAACATTTTGCCATAGCTCGCTTCGTTTCCGAGATATTTGCAGATTTATCTCAAGGGAAGGGGCCTGACGGACATATTTCGAGATATTTCTTCTTCTTGTTGTTCTTCTTCTGCACAGCTAAACTGGAAGTGGCATTTCCAGCTCGCAATAGTGCAGAGTTATCTCAAAGAAAGGGGCCACGGTGTTTCTGTATCTCTATTATGTTGGTGCGGCTTCGGAACTTTTAAATATCTTGATATATCTCGAGAACTACGCATCTGATCAAAAAATATCGTAGAACATAAAAAGTAGGAAACTGAATTCTCTACAAAAAAGGTCTCTTAACATTTTGCCATAGCTCGCTTCGTTTCCGAGATATTTGCAGATATATCTCAAGGGAAGGGGCCTGACGGACATATTTCGAGATATTTCTTCTTCTTGTTGTTCTTCTTCTGCACAGCTAAGTTGAAAGTGGCATTTGCAGCTCGCAATAGTGCAGAGTTATCTCAAAGAAAGGGGCCACGGTGTTTCTGTATCTCTATTATGTTGGTGCGGCTTCGGAACTTTTAAATATCTTGATATATCTGGAGAACTACGCATCTGATCAAAAAATATCATAGAACATAAAAAGTAGGAAACTTAATTCTCTACAAAAAAGGTCTCTTAACATTTTGCCATAGCTCTCTTCGTTTCCGAGATATTTGCAGATTTATCTCAAGGGAAGGGGCCTGACGGACATATTTCGAGATATTTCTTCTTCTTGTTGTTCTTCTTCTGCACAGCTAAGCTGGAAGTGGCATTTGCAGCTCGCAATAGTGCAGAGTTATCTCAAAGAAGGGGGCCACGGTGTTTCTGTATCTCTATTATGTTGGTGCGGCTTCGGAACTTTTAAATATCTTGATATATCTCGAGAACTACGCATCTGATCAAAAAATATCATAGAACATAAAAAGTAGGAAACTTAATTCTCTACAGAAAAGGTCTCTTAACATTTTACCATAGCTCTCTTCGTTTCCGAGATATTTGCAGATTTATCTCAAGGGAAGGGGCCTGACGGACATATTTCGAGATATTTCTTATTCTTGTTGTTCTTCTTCTGCACAGCTAAGCTGGAAGTGGCATTTGCAGCTCGCAATAGTGCAGAGTTATCTCAAAGAAAGGGGCCACGGTGTTTCTGTATCTCTATTATGTTGGTGCGGCTTCGGAACTTTTAAATATCTTGATATATCTCGAGAACTACGCATCTGATCAAAAAATATCATAGAACATAAAAAGTAGGAAACTTAATTCTCTACAAAAACGGTCTCTTAACATTTTGCCATAGCTCTCTTCGTTTCCGAGATATTTGCAGATTTATCTGAAGGGAAGGGGCCTAACGGACATATTTCGAGATATTTCTTCTTCTTGTTGTTCTTCTTCTGCACAGCTAAACTGGAAGTGGCATTTCCAGCTCGCAATAGTGCAGAGTTATCTCAAAGAAAGGAGCCACGGTGTTTCTGTATCTCTATTATGTTGGTGCGGCTTCGGAACTTTTAAATATCTTGATATATCTCGAGAACTACACATCTGATCAAAAAATATCGTAGAACATAAATTGTAGGAAACATAATTCTCTACAAATAAAGTCTCTTAACATTTTGCCATAGCTCGCTTCGTTTCCGAGATATTTGCAGATTTATCTCAAGGGAAGGGGCCTGACGAACATATTTCGAGATATTTCTTCTTCTTGTTGTTCTTCTTCTGCACAGCTAAGCTGGAAGTGGCATTTGCAGCTCGCAATAGTGCAGAGATATCTCAAAGAAAGGGGCCACGGTGTTTCTGTATCTCTATTATGTTGGTGCGGCTTCGGAACTTTTAAATATCTTGATATATCTCGAGAACTACGCGTCTGATCAAAAAATATCATAGAACATAAAAAGTAGGAAACATAATTCTCGACAAAAAAGGTCTCTTAACATTTTGCCATAGCTCGCTTCGTTTCCGAGATATTTGCAGATTTATCTCAAGGCAAGGGGCCTGACGGACATATTTCGAGATATTTCTTCTTCTTGTTGTTCTTCTTCTGCACAGCTAAGCTGGAAGTGGCATTTGCGGCTCGCACTAGTGCAGAATTATCTCAAAGAAAGGGGCCACGGTGTTTCTGTATCTCTATTATGTTGGTGCGGCTTCGGAACTTTTAAATATCTCGATATATCTCGAAAACTACGCTTCTGATCAAAAAATATCATAGAACATAAATTGTAGGAAACATAATTCTCTACAAAAAAGGTCTCTTAACATTTTGCCATAGCTCGCTTCGTTTCCGAGATATTTGCAGATATATCTCAAGGGAAGGGGCCTGACGGACATATTTCGAGATATTTCTTCTTCTTGTTGTTCTTCTTCTGCACAGCTAAGCTGAAAGTGGCATTTACAGCTCGCAATAGTGCAGAGTTATCTCAAAGAAAGGAGCCACGGTGTTTCTGTATCTCTATTATGTTGGTGCGGCTTCGGAACTTTTAAATATCTCGATATATCTCGAGAACTACGCGTCTGATCAAAAAATATCATAGAACATAAAAAGTAGGAAACATAATTCTCTACAAAAAAGGTCTCTTAACATTTTGCCATAGCTCGCTTCGTTTCCGAGATATTTGCAGATTTATCTCAAGGCAAGGGGCCTGACGGACATATTTCGAGATATTTCTTCTTCTTGTTGTTCTTCTTCTGCACCGCTAAGCTGGAAGTGGCATTTGCGGCTCGCACTAGTGCAGAGTTATCTCAAAGAAAGGGGCCACGGTGTTTCTGTATCTCTATTATGTTGGTGCGGCTTCGGAACTTTTAAATATCGTGATATATCTCGAGAACTGCGCATCTGATCAAAAAATATCATAGAACATAAAAAGTAGGAAACCTAATTCTCTACAAAAAAGGTCTCTTAACATTTTGCCATAGCTCGCTTCGTTTCCGAGATATTTGCAGATTTATCTCAAGGGAAGGGGCCTGACGGACATATTTCGAGATATTTCTTCTTCTTGTTGTTCTTCTTCTGCACAGCTAAACTGGAAGTGGCATTTCCAGCTCGCAATAGTGCAGAGTTATCTCAAAGAAAGGGGCCACGGTGTTTCTGTATCTCTATTATGTTGGTGCGGCTTCGGAACTTTTAAATATCTTGATATATCTCGAGAACTACGCATCTGATCAAAAAATATCGTAGAACATAAAAAGTAGGAAACTGAATTCTCTACAAAAAAGGTCTCTTAACATTTTGCCATAGCTCGCTTCGTTTCCGAGATATTTGCAGATATATCTCAAGGGAAGGGGCCTGACGGACATATTTCGAGATATTTCTTCTTCTTGTTGTTCTTCTTCTGCACAGCTAAGTTGAAAGTGGCATTTGCAGCTCGCAATAGTGCAGAGTTATCTCAAAGAAAGGGGCCACGGTGTTTCTGTATCTCTATTATGTTGGTGCGGCTTCGGAACTTTTAAATATCTTGATATATCTGGAGAACTACGCATCTGATCAAAAAATATCATAGAACATAAAAAGTAGGAAACTTAATTCTCTACAAAAAAGGTCTCTTAACATTTTGCCATAGCTCTCTTCGTTTCCGAGATATTTGCAGATTTATCTCAAGGGAAGGGGCCTGACGGACATATTTCGAGATATTTCTTCTTCTTGTTGTTCTTCTTCTGCACAGCTAAGCTGGAAGTGGCATTTGCAGCTCGCAATAGTGCAGAGTTATCTCAAAGAAGGGGGCCACGGTGTTTCTGTATCTCTATTATGTTGGTGCGGCTTCGGAACTTTTAAATATCTTGATATATCTCGAGAACTACGCATCTGATCAAAAAATATCATAGAACATAAAAAGTAGGAAACTTAATTCTCTACAGAAAAGGTCTCTTAACATTTTACCATAGCTCTCTTCGTTTCCGAGATATTTGCAGATTTATCTCAAGGGAAGGGGCCTGACGGACATATTTCGAGATATTTCTTATTCTTGTTGTTCTTCTTCTGCACAGCTAAGCTGGAAGTGGCATTTGCAGCTCGCAATAGTGCAGAGTTATCTCAAAGAAAGGGGCCACGGTGTTTCTGTATCTCTATTATGTTGGTGCGGCTTCGGAACTTTTAAATATCTCGATATATCTCGAAAACTACGCTTCTGATCAAAAAATATCATAGAACATAAATTGTAGGAAACATAATTCTCTACAAAAAAGGTCTCTTAACATTTTGCCATAGCTCGCTTCGTTTCCGAGATATTTGCAGATATATCTCAAGGGAAGGGGCCTGACGGACATATTTCGAGATATTTCTTCTTCTTGTTGTTCTTCTTCTGCACAGCTAAGCTGAAAGTGGCATTTACAGCTCGCAATAGTGCAGAGTTATCTCAAAGAAAGGAGCCACGGTGTTTCTGTATCTCTATTATGTTGGTGCGGCTTCGGAACTTTTAAATATCTCGATATATCTCGAGAACTACGCGTCTGATCAAAAAATATCATAGAACATAAAAAGTAGGAAACATAATTCTCTACAAAAAAGGTCTCTTAACATTTTGCCATAGCTCGCTTCGTTTCCGAGATATTTGCAGATTTATCTCAAGGCAAGGGGCCTGACGGACATATTTCGAGATATTTCTTCTTCTTGTTGTTCTTCTTCTGCACCGCTAAGCTGGAAGTGGCATTTGCGGCTCGCACTAGTGCAGAGTTATCTCAAAGAAAGGGACCACGGTGTTTCTGTATCTCTATTATGTTGGTGCGGCTTCGGAACTTTTAAATATCTTGATATATCTCGAGAACTACGCATCTGATCAAAAAATATCATAGAACATAATAAGTAGGAAACTTAATTCTCTACAAAAAAGGTCTCTTAACATTTTGCCATAGCTCGCTTCGTTTCCGAGATATTTGCAGATATATCTCAAGGGAAAGGGCCTGACGGACATATTTCGAGATATTTCTTCTTCTTGTTGTTCTTCTTCTGCACAGCTAAGCTGAAAGTGGCATTTACAGCTCGCAATAGTGCAAAGTTATCTCAAAGAAAGGGGCCACGGTGTTTCTGTATCTCTATTATGTTGGTGCGGCTTCGGAACTTTTAAATATCTTGATATATCTCGAGAACTACGCATCTGATCAAAAAATATCATACAACATAAAAAGTAGGAAACTTAATTCTCTACAAAAAAGGTCTCTTAACATTTTGCCATAGCTCGCTTCGTTTCCGAGATATTTGCAGGTTTATCTCAAGGGAAGGGGCCTAACGGACATATTTCGAGATATTTCTTCTTCTTGTTGTTCTTCTTCTGCACAGCTAAACTGGAAGTGGCATTTCCAGCTCGCAATAGTGCAGAGTTATCTCAAAGAAAGGAGCCACGGTGTTTCTGTATCTCTATTCTGTTGGTGCGGCTTCGGAACTTTTAAATATCTTGATATATCTCGAGAACTACGCATCTGATCAAAAAATATCATAGAACATAATAAGTAGGAAACTTAATTCTCTACAAAAAAGGTCTCTTAACATTTTGCCATAGCTCGCTTCGTTTCCGAGATATTTGCAGATTTATCTCAAGGGAAGGGGCCTGACGGACATATTTCGAGATATTTCTTCTTCTTGTTGTTCTTCTTCTGCACAGCTAAGCTGAAAGTGGCATTTACAGCTCGCAATAGTGCAAAGTTATCTCAAAGAAAGGGGCCACGGTGTTTCTGTATCTCTATTATGTTGGTGCGGCTTCGGAACTTTTAGATATCTCGATATATCTCGAAAACTACGCTTCTGATCAAAAAATATCATAGAACATAAATTGTAGGAAACTTAATTCTCTACAAAAAAGGTCTCTTAACATTTTGCCATAGCTCTCTTCGTTTCCGAGATATTTGCAGATTTATCTCAAGAGAAGGGGCCTGACGGACATATTTCGAGATATTTCTTCTTCTTGTTGTTCTTCTTCTGCACAGCTAAGCTGGAAGTGGCATTTGCAGCTCGCAATAGTGCAGAGTTATCTCAAAGAAAGGGGCCACGGTGTTTCTGTATCTCTATTATGTTGGTGCGGCTTCGGAACTTTTAAATATCTTGATATATCTCGAGAACTACGCATCTGATCAAAAAATATCATAGAACATAAAAAGTAGCAAACTTAATTCTCTACAAAAAAGGTCTCTTAACATTTTGCCATAGCTCGCTTCGTTTCCGAGATATTTGCAGGTTTATCTCAAGGGAAGGGGCCTAACGGACATATTTCGAGATATTTCTTCTTCTTGTTGTTCTTCTTCTGCACAGCTAAGCTGGAAGTGGCATTTGCGGCTCGCACTAGTGCAGAGTTATCTCAAAGAAAGGGGCCACGGTGTTTCTGTATCTCTATTATGTTGGTGCGGCTTCGGAACTTTTAATATCTTGATATATCTCGAGAACTACGCATCTGATCAAAAAATATCATAGAACATAAAAAGTAGGAAACTTAATTCTCTACAAAAAAGGTCTCTCAACATTTTGCCATAGCTCTCTTCGTTTCCGAGATATTTGCAGATTTATCTCAAGGGAAGGGGCCTGACGGACATATTTCGAGATATTTCTTATTCTTGTTGTTCATCTTCTGCACAGCTAAGCTGGAAGTGGCATTTGCAGCTCGCAATAGTGCAGAGTTATCTCAAAGAAAGGGGCCACGGTGTTTCTGTATCTCTATCATGTTGGTGCGGCTTCGGAACTTTTAAATATCTCGATATATCTCGAAAACTACGCATCTGATCAAAAAATATCATAGAACATAAATTGTAGGAAACATAATTCTCTACAAAAAAGTTCTCTTAACATTTTGCCATAGCTCGCTTCGTTTCCGAGATATTTGCAGATATATCTCAAGGGAAGGGGCCTGACGGACATATTTCGAGATATTTCTTCTTCTTGTTGTTCTTCTTCTGCACAGCTAACCTGGAAGTGGCATTTGCAGCTCGCAATAGTGCAGAGTTATCTCAAAGAATGGGGCCACGGTGTTTCTGTATCTCTATTATGTTGGTGCGGCTTCGGAACTTTTAAATATCTTGATATATCTCGAGAATTACGCATCTGATCAAAAAATATCATAGAACATAAAAAGTAGGAAACTTAATTCTCTACAGAAAAGGTCTCTTAACATTTTGCCATAGCTCTCTTCGTTTCCGAGATATTTGCAGATTTATCTCAAGGGAAGGGGCCTGACGGACATATTTCGAGATATTTCTTCTTCTTGTTGTTCTTCTTCTGCACAGCTAAGTTGGAAGTGGCATTTGCGGCTCGCACTAGTGCACAGTTATCTCAAAGAAAGGGGCCACGGTGTTTCTGTATCTCTATTATGTTGGTGCGGCTTCGGAACTTTTAAATATCTCGATATATCTCGAAAACTACGCTTCTGATCAAAAAATATCATAGAACATAAATAGTAGGAAACTTAATTCTCTACAAAAAAGGTCTCTCAACATTTTGCCATAGCTCTCTTCGTTTCCGAGATATTTGCAGATTTATCTCAAGGGAAGGGGCCTGACGGACATATTTCGAGATATTTCTTATTCTTGTTGTTCTTCTTCTGCACAGCTAAGCTGGAAGTGGCATTTGCAGCTCGCAATAGTGCAGAATTATCTCAAAGAAAGGGGCCACGGTGTTTCTGTATCTCTATTATGTTGGTGCGGCTTCGGAACTTTTAAATATCTTGATATATCTCGAGAACTACGCATCTGATCAAAAAATATCATAGAACATAAATAGTAGGAAACTTAATTCTCTACAAAAAAGGTCTCTCAACATTTTGCCATAGCTCTTTTCGTTTCCGAGATATTTGCAGATTTATCTCAAGGGAAGGGGCCTGACGGACATATTTCGAGATATTTCTTATTCTTGTTGTTCTTCTTCTGCACAGCTAAGCTGGAAGTGGCATTTGCAGCTCGCAATAGTGCAGAATTATCTCAAAGAAAGGGGCCACGGTGTTTCTGTATCTCTATTATGTTGGGGCGGCTTCGGAACTTTTAAATATCTTGATATATCTCGAGAACTACGCATCTGATCAAAAAATATCATAGAACATAAAAAGTAGGAAACTTAATTCTCTACAAAAACGGTCTCTTAACATTTTGCCATAGCTCGCTTCGTTTCCCAGATATTTGCAGATTTATCTCAAGGGAAGGGGCCTGACGGACATATTTCGAGATATTTCTTCTTCTTGTTGTTCTTCTTCTGCACAGCTAAGCTGGAAGTGTCATTTGCGGCTCGCACTAGTGCAGAGTTATCTCAAAGAAAGGGGCCACGGTGTTTCTGTATCTCTCTTATATTGGTGCGGCTTCGGAACTTTTAAATATCTTGATATATCTCGAGAACTACGCATCTGATCAAAAAATATCATAGAACATAAATAGTAGGAAACTTAATTCTCTACAAAAAAGGTCTCTCAACATTTTGCCATAGCTCTCTTCGTTTCCGAGATATTTGCAGATTTATCTCAAGGGAAGGGGCCTGACGGACATATTTCGAGATATTTCTTATTCTTGTTGTTCTTCTTCTGCACAGCTAAGCTGGAAGTGGCATTTGCGGCTCGCACTAGTGCAGAGTTATCTCAAAGAAAGGGGCCACGGTGTTTCTGTATCTCTATTATATTGGTGCGGCTTCGGAACTTTTAAATATCTTGATATATCTCGAGAACTACGCATCTGATCAAAAAATATCATAGAACATAAATAGTAGGAAACTTAATTCTCTACAAAAAAGGTCTCTCAACGTTTTGCCATAGCTCGCTTCGTTTCCGAGATATTTGCAGATTTATCTCAAGGGAAGGGGCCTGACGGACATATTTCGAGATATTTCTTCTTCTTGTTGTTCTTCTTCTGCACAGCTAAGCTGGAAGTGGCATTTGCAGCTCGCAATAGTGCAGAATTATCTCAAAGAAAGGGGCCACGGTGTTTCTGTATCTCTATTATGTTGGGGCGGCTTCGGAACTTTTAAATATCTTGATATATCTCGAGAACTACGCATCTGATCAAAAAATATCATAGAACATAAAAAGTAGGAAACTTAGTTCTCTACAAAAACGGTCTCTTAACATTTTGCCATAGCTCGCTTCGTTTCCGAGATATTTGCAGATTTATCTCAAGGGAAGGGGCCTGACGGACATATTTCGAGATATTTCTTCTTCTTGTTGTTCTTCTTCTGCACAGCTAAGTTGGAAGTGGCATTTGCGGCTCGCACTAGTGCACAGTTATCTCAAAGAAAGGGGCCACGGTGTTTCTGTATCTCTATTATGTTGGTGCGGCTTCGGAACTTTTAAATATCTCGATATATCTCGAAAACTACGCTTCTGATCAAAAAATATCATAGAACATAAATTGTAGGAAACATAATTCTCTACAAATAAGGTCTCTTAACATTTTGCCATAGCTCGCGTCGTTTCCGAGATATTTGCAGATTTATCTCAAGGGAAGGGGCCTGACGGACATATTTCGAGATATTTCTTCTTCTTGTTGTTCTTCTTCTGCACAGCTAAGCTGGAAGTGGCATTTGCGGCTCGCACTAGTGCAGAGTTATCTCAAAGAAACGGGCCACGGTGTTTCTGTATCTCTATTATGTTGGTGCGGCTTCGGAACTTTTAAATATCTTGATATATCTCGAGAACTACGCATCTGATCAAAAAATATCATAGAACATAAATAGTAGGAAACTTAATTCTCTACAAAAAAGGTCTCTCAACATTTTGCCATAGCTCTCTTCGTTTCCGAGATATTTGCAGATTTATCTCAAGGGAAGGGGCCTGACGGACATATTTCGAGATATTTCTTATTCTTGTTGTTCTTCTTCTGCACAGCTAAGCTGGAAGTGGCATTTGCAGCTCGCACTAGTGCAGAGTTATCTCAAAGAAAGGGGCCACGGTGTTTCTGTATCTCTCTTATATTGGTGCGGCTTCGGAACTTTTAAATATCTTGATATATCTCGAGAACTACGCATCTGATCAAAAAATATCATAGAACATAAATAGTAGGAAACTTAATTCTCTACAAAAAAGGTCTCTCAACATTTTGCCATAGCTCTCTTCGTTTCCGAGATATTTGCAGATTTATCTCAAGGGAAGGGGCCTGACGGACATATTTCGAGATATTTCTTATTCTTGTTGTTCTTCTTCTGCACAGCTAAGCTGGAAGTGGCATTTGCGGCTCGCACTAGTGCAGAGTTATCTCAAAGAAAGGGGCCACGGTGTTTCTGTATCTCTATTATATTGGTGCGGCTTCGGAACTTTTAAATATCTTGATATATCTCGAGAACTACGCATCTGATCAAAAAATATCATAGAACATAAATAGTAGGAAACTTAATTCTCTACAAAAAAGGTCTCTCAACGTTTTGCCATAGCTCGCTTCGTTTCCGAGATATTTGCAGATTTATCTCAAGGGAAGGGGCCTGACGGACATATTTCGAGATATTTCTTCTTCTTGTTGTTCTTCTTCTGCACAGCTAAGCTGGAAGTGGCATTTGCGGCTCGCACTAGTGCAGAGTTATCTCAAAGAAAGGGGCCACGTTGTTTCTGTATCTCTATTATGTTGGTGCGGCTTCGGAACTTTTAAATATCTCGATATATCTCGAAAACTACGCTTTCGATCAAAAAATATCATAGAACATAAAAAGTAGGAAACTTAATTCTCTACAAAAAAGGTCTCTCAACATTTTGCCATAGCTCTTTTCGTTTCCGAGATATTTGCAGATTTATCTCAAGGGAAGGGGCCTGACGGACATATTTCGAGATATTTCTTATTCTTGTTGTTCTTCTTCTGCACAGCTAAGCTGGAAGTGGCATTTGCAGCTCGCAATAGTGCAGAATTATCTCAAAGAAAGGGGCCACGGTGTTTCTGTATCTCTATTATGTTGGGGCGGCTTCGGAACTTTTAAATATCTTGATATATCTCGAGAACTACGCATCTGATCAAAAAATATCATAGAACATAAAAAGTAGGAAACTTAATTCTCTACAAAAACGGTCTCTTAACATTTTGCCATAGCTCGCTTCGTTTCCGAGATATTTGCAGATTTATCTCAAGGGAAGGGGCCTGACGGACATATTTCGAGATATTTCTTCTTCTTGTTGTTCTTCTTCTGCACAGCTAAGCTGGAAGTGGCATTTGCGGCTCGCACTAGTGCAGAGTTATCTCAAAGAAAGGGGCCACGGTGTTTCTGTATCTCTCTTATATTGGTGCGGCTTCGGAACTTTTAAATATCTTGATATATCTCGAGAACTACGCATCTGATCAAAAAATATCATAGAACATAAATAGTAGGAAACTTAATTCTCTACAAAAAAGGTCTCTCAACATTTTGCCATAGCTCTCTTCGTTTCCGAGATATTTGCAGATTTATCTCAAGGGAAGGGGCCTGACGGACATATTTCGAGATATTTCTTCTTCTTGTTGTTCTTCTTCTGCACAGCTAAGCTGGAAGTGGCATTTGCGGCTCGCACTAGTGCAGAGTTATCTCAAAGAAAGGGGCCACGGTGTTTCTGTATCTCTATTATATTGGTGCGGCTTCGGAACTTTTAAATATCTTGATATATCTCGAGAACTACGCATCTGATCAAAAAATATCATAGAACATAAATAGTAGGAAACTTAATACTCTACAAAAAAGGTCTCTCAACGTTTTGCCATAGCTCTTTTCGTTTCCGAGATATTTGCAGATTTATCTCAAGGGAAGGGGCCTGACGGACATATTTCGAGATATTTCTTATTCTTGTTGTTCTTCTTCTGCACAGCTAAGCTGGAAGTGGCACTTGCAGCTCGCAATAGTGCAGAGTTATCTCAAAGAAAGGGCCACGGTGTTTCTGTATCTCTATTATGTTGGTGCGGCTTCGGAACTTTTAAATATCTTGATATATCTCGAGAACTACGCATCTGATCAAAAAATATCATAGAACATAAAAAGTAGGAAACTTAGTTCTCTACAAAAACGGTCTCTTAACATTTTGCCATAGCTCGCTTCGTTTCCGAGATATTTGCAGATTTATCTCAAGGGAAGGGGCCTGACGGACATATTTCGAGATATTTCTTCTTCTTGTTGTTCTTCTTCTGCACAGCTAAGTTGGAAGTGGCATTTGCGGCTCGCACTAGTGCACAGTTATCTCAAAGAAAGGGGCCACGGTGTTTCTGTATCTCTATTATGTTGGTGCGGCTTCGGAACTTTTAAATATCTCGATATATCTCGAAAACTACGCTTCTGATCAAAAAATATCATAGAACATAAATTGTAGGAAACATAATTCTCTACAAATAAGGTCTCTTAACATTTTGCCATAGCTCGCTTCGTTTCCGAGATATTTGCAGATTTATCTCAAGGGAAGGGGCCTGACGGACATATTTCGAGATATTTCTTCTTCTTGTTGTTCTTCTTCTGCACAGCTAAGCTGGAAGTGGCATTTGCGGCTCGCACTAGTGCAGAGTTATCTCAAAGAAAGGGGCCACGGTGTTTCTGTATCTCTATTATGTTGGTGCGGCTTCGGAACTTTTAAATATCTTGATATATCTCGAGAACTACGCATCTGATCAAAAAATATCATAGAACATAAATAGTAGGAAACTTAATTCTCTACAAAAAAGGTCTCTCAACGTTTTGCCATAGCTCTTTTCGTTTCCGAGATATTTGCAGATTTATCTCAAGGGAAGGGGCCTGACGGACATATTTCGAGATATTTCTTATTCTTGTTGTTCTTCTTCTGCACAGCTAAGCTGGAAGTGGCACTTGCAGCTCGCAATAGTGCAGAGTTATCTCAAAGAAAGGGCCACGGTGTTTCTGTATCTCTATTATGTTGGTGCGGCTTCGGAACTTTTAAATATCTTGATATATCTCGAGAACTACGCATCTGATCAAAAAATATCATAGAACATAAAAAGTAGGAAACTTAGTTCTCTACAAAAACGGTCTCTTAACATTTTGCCATAGCTCGCTTCGTTTCCGAGATATTTGCAGATTTATCTCAAGGGAAGGGGCCTGACGGACATATTTCGAGATATTTCTTCTTCTTGTTGTTCTTCTTCTGCACAGCTAAGTTGGAAGTGGCATTTGCGGCTCGCACTAGTGCACAGTTATCTCAAAGAAAGGGGCCACGGTGTTTCTGTATCTCTATTATGTTGGTGCGGCTTCGGAACTTTTAAATATCTCGATATATCTCGAAAACTACGCTTCTGATCAAAAAATATCATAGAACATAAATTGTAGGAAACATAATTCTCTACAAATAAGGTCTCTTAACATTTTGCCATAGCTCGCTTCGTTTCCGAGATATTTGCAGATTTATCTCAAGGGAAGGGGCCTGACGGACATATTTCGAGATATTTCTTCTTCTTGTTGTTCTTCTTCTGCACAGCTAAGCTGGAAGTGGCATTTGCGGCTCGCACTAGTGCAGAGTTATCTCAAAGAAAGGGGCCACGGTGTTTCTGTATCTCTATTATGTTGGTGCGGCTTCGGAACTTTTAAATATCTTGATATATCTCGAGAACTACGCACCTGATCAAAAAATATCATAGAACATAAATAGTAGGAAACTTAATTCTCTACAAAAAAGGTCTCTCAACATTTTGCCATAGCTCTCTTCGTTTCCGAGATATTTGCAGATTTATCTCAAGGGAAGGGGCCTGACGGACATATTTCGAGATATTTCTTATTCTTGTTGTTCTTCTTCTGCACAGCTAAGCTGGAAGTGGCATTTGCAGCTCGCAATAGTGCAGAATTATCTCAAAGAAAGGGGCCACGGTGTTTCTGTATCTCTATTATGTTGGTGCGGCTTCGGAACTTTTAAATATCTTGATATATCTCGAGAACTACGCATCTGATCAAAAAATATCATAGAACATAAATAGTAGAAAACTTAATTCTCTACAAAAAAGGTCTCTCAACATTTTGCCATAGCTCTTTTCGTTTCCGAGATATTTGCAGATTTATCTCAAGGGAAGGGGCCTGACGGACATATTTCGAGATATTTCTTATTCTTGTTGTTCTTCTTCTGCACAGCTAAGCTGGAAGTGGCATTTGCAGCTCGCAATAGTGCAGAATTATCTCAAAGAAAGGGGCCACGGTGTTTCTGTATCTCGATTATGTTGGGGCGGCTTCGGAACTTTTAAATATCTTGATATATCTCGAGAACTACGCATCTGATCAAAAAATATCATAGAACATAAAAAGTAGGAAACTTAATTCTCTACAAAAAAGGTCTGTTAACATTTTGCCATAGCTCTCTTCGTTTCCGAGATATTTGCAGATTTATCTCAAGGGAAGGGGCCTGACGGACATATTTCGAGATATTTCTTATTCTTGTTGTTCATCTTCTGCACAGCTAAGCTGGAAGTGGCATTTGCAGCTCGCAATAGTGCAGAGTTATCTCAAAGAAAGGGGCCACGGTGTTTCTGTATCTCTATTATGTTGGTGCGGCTTCGGAACTTTTAAATATCTCGATATATCTCGAAAACTACGCATCTGATCAAAAAATATCATAGAACATAAATTGTAGGAAACATAATTCTCTACAAAAATGTTCTCTTAACATTTTGCCATAGCTCGCTTCGTTTCCGAGATATTTGCAGATATATCTCAAGGGAAGGGGCCTGACGGACATATTTCGAGATATTTCTTCTTCTTGTTGTTCTTCTTCTGCACAGCTAACCTGGAAGTGGCATTTGCAGCTCGCAATAGTGCAGAGTTATCTCAAAGAATGGGGCCACGGTGTTTCTGTATCTCTATTATGTTGGTGCGGCTTCGGAACTTTTAAATATCTTGATATATCTCGAGAATTACGCATCTGATCAAAAAATATCATAGAACATAAAAAGTAGGAAACTTAATTCTCTACAGAAAAGGTCTCTTAACATTTTGCCATAGCTCTCTTCGTTTCCGAGATATTTGCAGATTTATCTCAAGGGAAGGGGCCTGACGGACATATTTCGAGATATTTCTTCTTCTTGTTGTTCTTCTTCTGCACAGCTAAGTTGGAAGTGGCATTTGCGGCTCGCACTAGTGCAGAGTTATCTCAAAGAAAGGGGCCACGGTGTTTCTGTATCTCTCTTATATTGGTGCGGCTTCGGAACTTTTAAATATCTTGATATATCTCGAGAACTACGCATCTGATCAAAAAATATCATAGAACATAAATAGTAGGAAACTTAATTCTCTACAAAAAAGGTCTCTGAACATTTTGCCATAGCTCTCTTCGTTTCCGAGATATTTGCAGATTTATCTCAAGGGAAGGGGCCTGACGGACATATTTCGAGATATTTCTTATTCTTGTTGTTCTTCTTCTGCACAGCTAAGCTGGAAGTGGCATTTGCGGCTCGCACTAGTGCAGAGTTATCTCAAAGAAAGGGGCCACGGTGTTTCTGTATCTCTATTATATTGGTGCGGCTTCGGAACTTTTAAATATCTTGATATATCTCGAGAACTACGCATCTGATCAAAAAATATCATAGAACATAAAAAGTAGGAAACTTAATTCTCTACAAAAAAGGTCTCTCAACGTTTTGCCATAGCTCTTTTCGTTTCCGAGATATTTGCAGATTTATCTCAAGGGAAGGGGCCTGACGGACATATTTCGAGATATTTCTTATTCTTGTTGTTCTTCTTCTGCACAGCTAAGCTGGAAGTGGCATTTGCAGCTCGCAATAGTGCAGAATTATCTCAAAGAAAGGGGCCACGGTGTTTCTGTATCTCTATTATGTTGGGGCGGCTTCGGAACTTTTAAATATCTTGATATATCTCGAGAACTACGCATCTGATCAAAAAATATCATAGAACATAAAAAGTAGGAAACTTAATTCTCTACAAAAACGGTCTCTTAACATTTTGCCATAGCTCTCTTCGTTTCCGAGATATTTGCAGATATATCCCAAGGGAAGGGGCCTGACGGACATATTTCGAGATATTTCTTCTTCTTGTTGTTCTTCTTCTGCACAGCTAAGCTGGAAGTGGCATTTGTAGGTCGCAATAGTGCAGAGTTATCTCAAAGAAAGGGGCCACGGTGTTTCTGTATCTCTATTATGTTGGTGCGCCTTCGGAACTTTTAAATATCTCGATATATCTCGAAAACTACGCTTCTGATCAAAAAATATCATAGAACGTAAATTGTAGGAAACATTATTCTCTACAAAAAAGGTTTCTTAACATTTTGCCATAGCTCGCTTCGGTTCCGAGATATTTGCAGATTTATCTCAAGGGAAGGGGCCTGACGGACATATTTCGAGATATTTCTTCTTCTTGTTGTTCTTCTTCTGCACAGCTAAGCTGGAAGTGGCATTTGCAGCTCCCAATAGTGCAGAGTTAACTCAAAGAAAGGGGCCACGGTGTTTCTGTATCTCTATTATGTTGGTGCGGCTTTGGAACTTTTAAGTATCTTGATATATCTCGAGAACTACGCATCTGATCAAAAAATATCATAGAACATAAAAAGTAGGAAACTTAATTCTCTACAAAAAAGGTCTCTTAACATTTTGCCATAGCTCGCTTCGTTTCCGAGATATTTGCAGGTTTATCTCAAGGGAAGGGGCCTAACGGACATATTTCGAGATATTTCTTCTTCTTGTTGTTCTTCTTCTGCACAGCTAAGCTCGAAGTGGCATTTGCGGCTCGCACTAGTACACAGTTATCTCAAAGAAAGGGGCCACGGTGTTTCTGTATCTCTATTATGTTGGTGCGGCTTCGGAACTTTTAAATATCTCGATATATCTCGAAAACTACGTTTCTGATCAAAAAATATCATAGAACATAAATTGTAGGAAACATAATTCTCTACAAAAAACGTCTCTTAACATTTTGCCATAGCTCGCTTCGTTTCCGAGATATTTGCAGATATATCCCAAGGGAAGGGGCCTGACGGACATATTTCGAGATATTTCTTCTTCTTGTTGTTCTTCTTCTGCACAGCTAAGCTGGAAGTGGCATTTGTAGGTCGCAATAGTGCAGAGTTATCTCAAAGAAAGGGGCCACGGTGTTTCTGTATCTCTATTATGTTGGTGCGCCTTCGGAACTTTTAAATATCTCGATATATCTCGAAAACTACGCTTCTGATCAAAAAATATCATAGAACGTAAATTGTAGGAAACATTATTCTCTACAAAAAAGGTCTCTTAACATTTTGCCATAGCTCGCTTCGTTTCCGAGATATTTGCAGATTTATCTCAAGGGAAGGGGCCTGACGGACATATTTCGAGATATTTCTTCTTCATGTTGTTCTTCTTCTGCACAGCTAAGCTGGAAGTGGCATTTGCAGCGCGCAATAGTGCAGAGTTATCTCAAAGAAAGGGGCCACGGTGTTTCTGTATCTCTGTTATGTTGGTGCGGCTTCGGAACTTTTAAATATCTTGATATATCTCGAGAACTACGCATCTTATCAAAAAATATCATACTACATAAAAAGTAGGAAACTTAATTCTCTACAAGAAAGGTCTCTTAACATTTTGCCATAGCTCGCTTCGTTTCCGAGATATTTGCAGATTTATCTCAAGGGAAGGGGCCTGACGGACATATTTCGAGATATTTCTTATTCTTGTTGTTCTTCTTCTGCACAGCTAAGCTGGAAGTGGCATTTGCGGCTCGCACTAGTGCAGCGTTATCTCAAAGAAAGGGGCCACGGTGTTTCTGTATCTCTATTATGTTGGTGCGGCTTCGGAACTTTTAAATATCTTGATATATCTCGAGAACTACGCATCTGATCAAAAAATATCATAGAACATAAAAAGTAGGAAACTTAATTCTCTACAAAAAAGGTCTCTTAACATTTTGCCATAGCTCGCTTCGTTTCCGAGATATTTGCAGATTTATCTCAAGGGAAGGGGCCTGACGGACATATTTCGAGATATTTCTTCTTCTTGTTGTTCTTCTTCTGCACAGCTAAGCTGGAAGTGGCATTTGCCGCTCGCACTAGTGCAGCGTTATCTCAAAGAAAGGGGCCACGGTGTTTCTGTATCTCTATTATGTTTGTGCGGCTTCGGAACTTTTAAATATCTTGATATATCTCGAGAACTACGCATCTGATCAAAAAATATCATAGAACATAAAAAGCAGGAAACTTAATTCTCTACAAAAAAGGTCTCTTAACATTTTGCCATAGCTCGCTTCGTTTCCGAGATATTTGCAGATTTATCTCAAGGGAAGGGGCCTGACGGACATATTTCGAGATATCTCTTCTTCTTGTTGTTCTTCTTCTGCACAGCTAAGCTGGAAGTGGCATTTGCGGCTCGCACTAGTGCAGAGTTATCTCAACGAAAGGAGCCACGGTGTTTCTGTACCTCTATTATGTTGGTGCGGCTTCGGAACTTTTAAATATCGCGATATATCTCGAAAACTACGCTTCTGATCAAAAAATATCATAGAACATAAATTGTAGGAAACATAATTCTCTACAAAAAACGTCTCTTAACATTTTGCCATAGCTCGCTTCGTTTCCGAGATATTTGCAGATATATCCCAAGGGAAGGGGCCTGACGGACATATTTCGAGATATTTCTTCTTCTTGTTGTTCTTCTTCTGCACAGCTAAGCTGGAAGTGGCATTTGTAGGTCGCAATAGTGCAGAGTTATCTCAAAGAAAGGGGCCACGGTGTTTCTGTATCTCTATTATGTTGGTGCGCCTTCGGAACTTTTAAATATCTCGATATATCTCGAAAACTACGCTTCTGATCAAAAAATATCATAGAACGTAAATTGTAGGAAACATAATTCTCTACAAAAAACGTCTCTTAACATTTTGCCATAGCTCGCTTCGTTTCCGAGATATTTGCAGATATATCCCAAGGGAAGGGGCCTGACGGACATATTTCGAGATATTTCTTCTTCATGTTGTTCTTCTTCTGCACAGCTAAGCTGGAAGTGGCATTTGCAGCGCGCAATAGTGCAGAGTTATCTCAAAGAAAGGGGCCACGGTGTTTCTGTATCTCTGTTATGTTGGTGCGGCTTCGGAACTTTTAAATATCTTGATATATCTCGAGAACTACGCATCTTATCAAAAAATATCATACTACATAAAAAGTAGGAAACTTAATTCTCTACAAGAAAGGTCTCTTAACATTTTGCCATAGCTCGCTTCGTTTCCGAGATATTTGCAGATTTATCTCAAGGGAAGGGGCCTGACGGACATATTTCGAGATATTTCTTCTTCTTGTTGTTCTTCTTCTGCACAGCTAAGCTGGAAGTGGCATTTGTAGGTCGCAATAGTGCAGAGTTATCTCAAAGAAAGGGGCCACGGTGTTTCTGTATCTCTATTATGTTGGTGCGCCTTCGGAACTTTTAAATATCTCGATATATCTCGAAAACTACGCTTCTGATCAAAAAATATCATAGAACGTAAATTGTAGGAAACATAATTCTCTACAAAAAACGTCTCTTAACATTTTGCCATAGCTCGCTTCGTTTCCGAGATATTTGCAGATATATCCCAAGGGAAGGGGCCTGACGGACATATTTCGAGATATTTCTTCTTCATGTTGTTCTTCTTCTGCACAGCTAAGCTGGAAGTGGCATTTGCAGCGCGCAATAGTGCAGAGTTATCTCAAAGAAAGGGGCCACGGTGTTTCTGTATCTCTGTTATGTTGGTGCGGCTTCGGAACTTTTAAATATCTTGATATATCTCGAGAACTACGCATCTTATCAAAAAATATCATACTACATAAAAAGTAGGAAACTTAATTCTCTACAAGAAAGGTCTCTTAACATTTTGCCATAGCTCGCTTCGTTTCCGAGATATTTGCAGATTTATCTCAAGGGAAGGGGCCTGACGGACATATTTCGAGATATTTCTTCTTCTCGTTGTTCTTCTTCTGCACAGCTAAGCTGGAAGTGGCATTTGCGGCTCGCACTAGTGCAGAGTTATCTCAAAGAAAGGGGCCACGGTGTTTCTGTATCTCTATTATGTTGGTGCGGCTTCGGAACTTTTAAATATCTTGATATATCTCGAGAACTACGCATCTGATCAAAAAATATCATAGAACATAAAAAGTAGGAAACTTAATTCTCTACAAAAAAGGTCTCTTAACATTTTGCCATAGCTCGCTTCGTTTCCGAGATATTTGCAGATATATCTCAAGGGAAGGGGCCTGACGGACATATTTCGAGATATTTCTTCTTCTTGTTGTTCTTCTCCTGCACAGCTAAGCTGAAAGTGGCATTTACAGCTCGCAATAGTGCAAAGTTATCTCGAAGAAAGGGGCCACGGTGTTTCTGTATCTCTATTATGTTGGTGCGGCTTCGGAACTTTTAAATATCTCGATATATCTCGAAAACTACGCTTCTGATCAAAAAATATCATAGAACATAAATTGTAGGAAACTTAATTCTCTACAAAAAAGGTCTCTTAACATTTTGCCATAGCTCTCTTCGTTTCTGAGATATTTGCAGATTTATCTCAAGGGAAGGGGCCTGACGGACATATTTCGAGATATTTCTTCTTCTTGTTGTTCTTCTTCTGCACAGCTAAGCTGGAAGTGGCATTTGCAGCTCGCAATAGTGCAGAGTTATCTCAAAGAAAGGGGCCACGGTGTTTCTGTATCTCTATTATGTTGGTGCGGCTTCGGAACTTTTAAATATCTTGATATATCTCGAGAACTACGCATCTGATCAAAAAATATCATAGAACATAAAAAGTAGGAAACTTAATTCTCTACAAAAAAGGTCTCTTAACATTTTGCCATAGCTCGCTTCGTTTCCGAGATATTTGCAGATTTATCTCAAGGGAAGGGGCCTGACGGACATATTTCGAGATATTTCTTCTTCTTGTTGTTCTTCTTCTGCACAGCTAAGCTGGAAGTGGCATTTGCGGCTCGCACTAGTGCAGAGTTATCTCAAAGAAAGGGGCCACGGTGTTTCTGTATCTCTATTATGTTGGTGCGGCTTCGGAACTTTTAAATATCTCGATATATCTCGAAAACTACGCATCTGATCAAAATACATCATAGAACATAAATTGTAGGAAACTTAATTCTCTACAAAAAAGGTCTCTTAAGATTTTGCCATAGCTCTCTTCGTTTCCGAGATATTTGCAGATTTATCTCAAGGGAAGGGGCCTGACGGACATATTTCGAGATATTTCTTCTTCTTGTTGTTCTTCTTCTGCACAGCTAAGCTGGAAGTGGCATTTGCAGCTCCCAATAGTGCAGAGTTATCTCAAAGAAAGGGGCCACGGTGTTTCTGTATCTCTATTATGTTGGTGCGGCTTCGGAACTTTTAAATATCTTGATATATCTCGAGAACTACGCCTCTGATCGAAAAATATCATACAACATAAAAAGTAGGAAACTTAATTCTCTACAAAAAAGGTCTCTTAACATTTTGCCATAGCTCGCTTCGTTTCCGAGATATTTGCAGATTTATCTCAAGGGAAGGGGCCTGACGGACATATTTCGAGATATTTCTTCTTCATGTTGTTCTTCTTCTGCACAGCTAAGCTGGAAGTGGCATTTGCAGCGCGCAATAGTGCAGAGTTATCTCAAAGAAAGGGGCCACGGTGTTTCTGTATCTCTGTTATGTTGGTGCGGCTTCGGAACTTTTAAATATCTTGATATATCTCGAGAACTACGCATCTGATCAAAAAATATCATACTACATAAAAAGTAGGAAACTTAATTCTCTACAAGAAAGGTCTCTTAACATTTTGCCATAGCTCGCTTCGTTTCCGAGATATTTGCAGATTTATCTCAAGGGAAGGGGCCTGACGGACATATTTCGAGATATTTCTTCTTCTTGTTGTTCTTCTTCTGCACAGCTAAGCTGGAAGTGGCATTTGCGGCTCGCACTAGTACACAGTTATCTCAAAGAAATGGGCCACGGTGTTTCTGGATCTCTATTATGTTGGTGCGGCTTCGGAACTTTTAAATATCTCGATATATCTCGAAAACTACGCTTCTGATCAAAAAATATCATAGAACCTAAATTGTAGGAAACATAATTCTCTACAAAAAAGGTCTCTTAACATTTTGCCATAGCTCTCTTCGTTTCCGAGATATTTGCAGATTTATCTCAAGAGAAGGGGCCTGACGGACATATTTCGAGATATTTCTTCTTCTTGTTGTTGTTCTTCTGCACAGCTAAACTGGAAGTGGCATTTACAGCTCGCAATAGTGCAGAGTTATCTCAAAGAAAGGGGCCACGGTGTTTCTGTATCTCTATTATGTTGGTGCGGCTTCGGAACTTTTAAATATCTTGATATATCTCGAGAACTACGCATCTGATCAAAAAATATCATAGAACATGAAAAGTGGGAAACTTAATTCTCTACAAAAAAGATCTCTTAAGATTTTGCCATAGCTCGCTTCGTTTCCGAGATATTTGCAGATTTATCTCAACGGAAGGGGCCTGACGGACATATTTCGAGATATTTCTTCTTCTTGTTGTTCTTCTTCTGCACAGCTAAGCTGGAAGTGGCATTTGCAGCTCGCAATTGTGCAGAGTTATCTCAAAGAAAGGGGCCACGGTGTTTCTGTATCTCTATTATGTTGGTGCGGCTTCGGAACTTTTAAATATCTCGATATATCTCGAAAACTACGCTTCTGATCAAAAAATATCATAGAACCTAAATTGTAGGAAACATAATTCTCTACAAAAAAGGTCTCTTAACATTTTGCCATAGCTCTCTTCGTTTCCGAGATATTTGCAGATTTATCTCAAGAGAAGGGGCCTGACGGACATATTTCGAGATATTTCTTCTTCTTGTTGTTCTTCTTCTGCACAGCTAAGCTGGAAGTGGCATTTGCAGCTCGCAATAGTGCAGAGTTATCTCAAAGAAAGGGGCCACGGCGTTTCTGTATCTCTATTATGTTGGTGCGGCTTCGGAACTTTTAAATATCTTGATATATCTCGAGAACTACGCATCTGATCAAAAAATATCATACAACATAAAAAGTAGGAAACTTAATTCTCTACAAAAAAGGTCTCTACACATTTTGCCATAGCTCGCTTCGTTTCCGAGATATTTGCAGATTTATCTCAAAGGAACTGGCCTGACGGACATATTTCGAGATATTTCTTCTTCTTGTTGTTCTTCCTCTGCACAGCTAGGCTGGAAGTGGCATTTGCAGCTCGCAATAGTGCAGAGTTATCTCAAAGAAAGGGGCCACGGTGTTTCTGTATCTCTATTATGTTGGTGCGGCTTCGGAACTTTTAAATATCTTGATATATCTCGAGAACTACGCATCTGATCAAAAAATATCATAGAACATAAAAAGTAGGAAACTTAATTCTCTACAAAAAAGGTCTCTTAACATTTTGCCATAGCTCGCTTCGTTTCCGAGATATTTGCAGATTTATCTCAAGGGAAGGGGCCTGACGGACATATTTCGAGATATTTCTTCTTCTTGTTGTTCTTCTTCTGCACAGCTAAGCTGGAAGTGGCATTTGCGGCTCGCACTAGTGCAGAGTTATCTCAAAGAAAGGGTCCACGGTGTTTCTGTATCTCTATTATGTTGGTGCGGCTTCGGAACTTTTAAATATCTCGATGTATCTCGAAAACTACGCTTCTGATCAAAAAATATCATAGAACATAAATTGTAGGAAACATAATTCTCTACAAAAAAGGTCTCTTAACATTTTGCCATAGCTCGCTTCGTTTCCGAGATATTTGCAGATATATCTCAAGGGAAGGGGCCTGACGGACAGATTTCGAGATATTTCTTCTTCTTGTTGTTCTTCTTCTGCACAGCTAAGCTGGAAGTGGCATTTACAGCTCGCAATAGTGCAGAGTTATCTCAAAGAAAGGGGCCACGGTGTTTCTGTATCTCTATTATGTTGGTGCGGCTTCGGAACTTTTAAATATCTTGATATATCTCGAGAACTACGCATCTGATCAAAAAATATCATACAACATAAATAGTAGGATACATAATTCTCTACAAAAAACGTCTCTTAACATTTTGCCATAGCTCGCTTCGTTTCCGAGATATTTGCAGATATATCTCAAGGGAAGGGGCCTGACGGACATATTTCGAGATATTTCTTCTTCTTGTTGTTCTTCTTCTGCACAGCTAAGCTGGAAGTGGCATTTACAGCTCGCAATAGTGCAGAGTTATCTCAAAGAAAGGGGCCACGGTGTTTCTGTATCTCTATTATGTTGGTGCGGCTTCGGAACTTTTAAATATCTTGATATATCTCGAGAACTACGCATCTGATCAAAAAATATCATAGAACATAAAAAGTAGGAAACTTAATTCTCTACAAAAAAGGTCTCTTAACATTTTGCCATAGCTCTCTTCGTTTCCGAGATATTTGCAGATTTATCTCAAGGGAAGGGGCCTGACGGACATATTTCGAGATATTTGTTCTTCTTGTTGTTCTTCTTCTGCACAGCTAAGCTGGAAGTGGCATTTGCGGCTCGCACTAGTGCAGAGTTATCTCAAAGAAAGGGGCCACGGTGTTTCTGTATCTCTATTATGTTGGTGCGGCTTCGGAACTTTTAAATATCTCGATGTATCTCGAAAACTACGCTTCTGATCAAAAAATATCATAGAACATAAATTGTAGGAAACATAATTCTCTATAAAAAACGTCTCTTAACATTTTGCCATAGCTCGCTTCGTTTCCGAGATATTTGCAGATTCATCTCAAAGGAACTGGCCTGACGGACATATTTCGAGATATTTCTTCTTCTTGTTGTTCTTCCTCTGCACAGCTAAGCTGGAAGTGGCATTTGCAGCTCGCAATAGTGCAGAGTTATCTAAAAGAAAGGGGCCACGGCGTTTCTGTATCTCTATTATGTTGGTGCGGCTTCGGAACTTTTAAATATCTTGATATATCTCGAGAACTACGCATCTGATCAAAAAATATCATAGAACATAAAAAGTAGGAAACTTAATTCTCTACAAAAAAGGTCTCTACACATTTTGCCATAGCTCGCTTCGTTTCCGAGATATTTGCAGATTTATCTCAAAGGAACTGGCCTGACGGACATATTTCGAGATATTTCTTCTTCTTGTTGTTCTTCCTCTGCACAGCTAAGCTGGAAGTGGCATTTGCAGCTCGCAATAGTGCAGAGTTATCTCAAAGAAAGGGGCCACGGTGTTTCTGTATCTCTATTATGTTGGTGCGGCTTCGGAACTTTTAAATATCTTGATATATCTCGAGAACTACGCATCTGATCAAAAAATATCATACAACATAAAAAGTAGGAAACTTAATTCTCTACAAAAAAGGTCTCTTAACATTTTGCCATAGCTCGCTTCGTTTCCGAGATATTTGCAGATTTATCTCAAGGGAAGGGGCCTGCCGGACATATTTCGAGATATTTCTTCTTCTTGTTGTTCTTCTTCTGCACAGCTAAGCTGGAAGTGGCATTTGCGGCTCGCACTAGTGCAGAGTTATCTCAAAGAAAGGGGCCACGGTGTTTCTGTATCTCTATTATGTTGGTGCGGCTTCGGAACTTTTAAATATCTCGATATATCTCGAAAACTACGCTTCTGATCAAAAAATATCATAGAACATAAATTGTAGGAAACAGAATTCTCTACAAAAAAGGTCTCTTAACATTTTGCCATAGCTCGCTTCGTTTCCGAGATATTTGCAGATATATCTCAAGGGAAGGGGCCTGCCGGACATATTTCGAGATATTTCTTCTTCTTGTTGTTCTTCTTCTGCACAGCTAAGCTGGAAGTGGCATTTGCGGCTCGCACTAGTGCAGAGTTATCTCAAAGAAAGGGGCCACGGTGTTTCTGTATCTCTATTATGTTGGTGCGGCTTCGGAACTTTTAAATATCTCGATATATCTCGAAAACTACGCTTCTGATCAAAAAATATCATAGAACATAAATTGTAGGAAACATAATTCTCTATAAAAAACGTCTCTTAACATTTTGCCATAGCTCGCTTCGTTTCCGAGATATTTGCAGATTCATCTCAAAGGAACTGGCCTGACGGACATATTTCGAGATATTTCTTCTTCTTGTTGTTCTTCCTCTGCACAGCTAAGCTGGAAGTGGCATTTGCAGCTCGCAATAGTGCAGAGTTATCTCAAAGAAAGGGGCCACGGCGTTTCTGTATCTCTATTATGTTGGTGCGGCTTCGGAACTTTTAAATATCTTGATATATCTCGAGAACTACGCATCTGATCAAAAAATATCATACAACATAAAAAGTAGGAAACTTAATTCTCTACAAAAAAGGTCTCTACACATTTTGCCATAGCTCGCTTCGTTTCCGAGATATTTGCAGATTTATCTCAAAGGAACTGGCCTGACGGACATATTTCGAGATATTTCTTCTTCTTGTTGTTCTTCCTCTGCACAGCTAAGCTGGAAGTGGCATTTGCAGCTCGCAATAGTGCAGAGTTATCTCAAAGAAAGGGGCCACGGTGTTTCTGTATCTCTATTATGTTGGTGCGGCTTCGGAACTTTTAAATATCTTGATATATCTCGAGAACTACGCATCTGATCAAAAAATATCATAGAACATAAAAAGTAGGAAACTTAATTCTCTACAAAAAAGGTCTCTTAACATTTTGCCATAGCTCGCTTCGTTTCCGAGATATTTGCAGATTTATCTCAAGGGAAGGGGCCTGACGGACATATTTCGAGATATTTCTTCTTCTTGTTGTTCTTCTTCTGCACAGCTAAGCTGGAAGTGGCATTTGCGGCTCGCACTAGTGCAGAGTTATCTCAAAGAAAGGGGCCACGGTGTTTCTGTATCTCTATTATGTTGGTGCGGCTTCGGAACTTTTAAATATCTTGATATATCTCGAGAACTACGCATCTGATCAAAAAATATCATAGAACATAAAAAGTAGGAAACTTAATTCTCTACAAATAAGGTCTCTTAACATTTTGCCATAGCTCGCTTCGGTTCCGAGATATTTGCAGATATATCTCAAGGGAAGGGGCCTGCCGGACATATTTCGAGATATTTCTTCTTCTTGTTGTTCTTCTTCTGCACAGCTAAGCTGGAAGTGGCATTTTCGGCTCGCACTAGTGCAGAGTTATCTCAAAGAAAGGGGCCACGGTGTTTCTGTATCTCTATTATGTTGGCGCGGCTTCGGAATTTTTAAATATCTCGATGTATCTCGAAAACTACGCTTCTGATCAAAAAATATCATAGAACATAAATTGTAGGAAACATAATTCTCTACAAAAAAGGTCTCTTAACATTTTGCCATAGCTCGCTTCGTTTCCGAGATATTTGCAGATATATCTCAAGGGAAGGGGCCTGACGGACAGATTTCGAGATATTTCTTCTTCTTGTTGTTCTTCTTCTGCACAGCTAAGCTGGAAGTGGCATTTACAGCTCGCAATAGTGCAGAGTTATCTCAAAGAAAGGGGCCACGGTGTTTCTGTATCTCTATTATGTTGGTGCGGCTTCGGAACTTTTAAATATCTTGATATATCTCGAGAACTACGCATCTGATCAAAAAATATCATACAACATAAAAAGTAGGAAACTTAATTCTCTACAAAAAAGGTCTCTTAACATTTTGCCATAGCTCGCTTCGTTTCCGAGATATTTGCAGATTTATCTCAAGGGAAGGGGCCTGACGGACATATTTCGAGATATTTCTTCTTCTTGTTGCTCTTCTTCTGCACAGCTAAGCTGGAAGTGGCATTTGCGGCTCGCACTAGTGCAGAGTTATCTCAAAGAAAGGGGCCACGGTGTTTCTGTATCTCTATTATGTTGGTGCGGCTTCGGAACTTTTAAATATCTTGATATATCTCGAGAACTACGCATCTGATCAAAAAATATCATAGAATATAAAAAGTAGGAAACTTAATTCTCTACAAAAAAGGTCTCTTAACATTTTGCCATAGCTCGCTTCGTTTCCGAGATATTTGCAGATTTATCTCAAGGGAAGGGGCCTGACGGACATATTTCGAGATATTTCTTCTTCTTGTTGTTCTTCTTCTGCACAGCTAAGCTGGAAGTGGCATTTGCGGCTCGCACTAGTGCAGAGTTATCTCAAAGAAAGGGGCCACGGTGTTTCTGTATCCCTATTATGTTGGTGCGGCTTCGGAACTTTTAAATATCTCGATATATCTCGAAAACTACGCTTCTGATCAAAAAATATCATAGAACATAAATTGTAGGAAACATAATTCTCTACAAAAAATGTCTCTTAACATTTTGCCATAGCTCGCTTCGTTTCCGAGATATTTGCAGATTCAGCTCAAAGGAACTGGCCTGACGGACATATTTCGAGATATTTCTTCTTCTTGTTGTTCTTCCTCTGCACAGCTAAGCTGGAAGTGGCATTTGCAGCTCGCAATAGTGCAGAGTTATCTCAAAGAAAGGGGCCACGGTGTTTCTGTATCTCTATTATGTTGGTGCGGCTTCGGAACTTTTAAATATCTCGATGTATCTCGAAAACTACGCTTCTGATCAAAAAATATCATAGAATATAAATTGTAGGAAACATAATTCTCTACAAAAAAGGTCTCTTAACATTTTGCCATAGCTCGCTTCGTTTCCGAGATATTTGCAGATATATCTCAAGGGAAGGGGCCTGACGGACATATTTCGAGATATTTCTTCTTCTTGTTGTTCTTCTTCTGCACAGCTAAGCTGGAAGTGGCATTTACAGCTCGCAATAGTGCAGAGTTATCTCAAAGAAAGGAGCCACGGTGTTTCTGTATCTCTATTATGTTGGTGCGGCTTCGGAACTTTTAAATATCTTGATATATCTCGAGAACTACGCATCTGATCAAAAAATATCATAGAAGATAAAAAGTAGGAAACTTAATTCTCTACAAAAAAGGTCTCTTAACATTTTGCCATAGCTCGCTTCGTTTCCGAGATATTTGCAGATTTATCTCAAGGGAAGGGGCCTGACGGACATATTTCGAGATATTTCTTCTTCTTGTTGTTCTTCTTCTGCACAGCTAAGCTGGAAGTGGCATTTGCGGCTCGCACTAGTGCAGAGTTATCTCAAAGAAAGGGGCCACGGTGTTTCTGTATCCCTATTATGATGGTGCGTCTTCGGAACTTTTAAATATCTCGATATATCTCGAAAACTATGCTTCTGATCAAAAAATATCATAGAACATAAATTGTAGGAAACATAATTCTCTACAAAAAAGGTCTGTTAACATTTTGTCATAGCTCGCTTCGTTTCCGAGATATTTGCAGATATATCTCAAGGGAAGGGGCCTGACGGACATATTTCGAGATATTTCTTCTTCTTGTTGTTCTTCTTCTGCACAGCTAAACTGGAAGTGGCATTTCCAGCTCGCAATAGTGCAGAGTTATCTCAATGAGAGGGGCCACGGTGTTTCTGTATCTCTATTATGTTGGTGCGGCTTCGGAACTTTTAAATATCTTGATATATCTCGAGAACTACGCATCTGATCAAAAAATATCATAGAAGATAAAAAGTAGGAAACTTAATTCTCTACCAAAAAGGTCTCTTAACATTTTGCCATAGCTCGCTTCGTTTCCGAGATATTTGCAGATTTATCTCAAGGGAAGGGGCCTGACGGACATATTTCGAGATATTTCTTCTTCTTGTTGTTCTTCTTCTGCACAGCTAAGCTGGAAGTGGCATTTGCGGCTCGCACTAGTGCAGAGTTATCTCAAAGAAAGGGGCCACGGTGTTTCTGTATCCCTATTATGTTGGTGCGGCTTCTGAACTTTTAAATATCTCGATATATCTCGAAAACTACGCTTCTGACCAAAAAATATCATAGAACATAAATTGTAGGAAACATAATTCTCTACAAGAAACGTCTCTTAACATTTTGCCATAGCTCGCTTCGTTTCCGAGATATTTGCAGATTCAGCTCAAAGGAACTGGCCTGACGGACATATTTCGAGATATTTCTTCTTCTTGTTGTTCTTCCTCTGCACAGCTAAGCTGGAAGTGGCATTTGCAGCTCGCAATAGTGCAGAGTTATCTCAAAGAAAGGGGCCACGGTGTTTCTGTATCTCTATTATGTTGGTGCGGCTTCGGAACTTTTAAATATCTCGATATATCTCGAAAACTACGCTTCTGATCAAAAAATATCATAGAGCATAAATTGTAGGAAACAGAATTCTCTACAAAAAAGCTCTCTTAACATTTTGCCATAGCTCGCTTCGTTTCCGAGATATTTGCAGATATATCTCAAGGGAAGGGGCCTGACGGACATATTTCGAGATATTTCTTCTTCTTGTTGTTCTTCTTCTGCACAGCTAAGCTGGAAGTGGCATTTGCGGCTCGCACTAGTGCAGAGTTATCTCAAAGAAAGGGGCCACGGTGTTTCTGTATCTCTATTATGTTGGTGCGGCTTCGGAACTTTTAAATATCTCGATGTATCTCGAAAACTACGCTTCTGATCAAAAAATATCATAGAATATAAATTGTAGGAAACATAATTCTCTACAAAAAAGGTCTCTTAACATTTTGCCATAGCTCGTTTCGTTTCCGAGATATTTGCAGATATATCTCAAGGGAAGGGGCCTGACGGACATATTTCGAGATATTTCTTCTTCTTGTTGTTCTTCTTCTGCACAGCTAAGCTGGAAGTGGCATTTACAGCTCGCAATAGTGCAGAGTTATCTCAAAGAAAGGGGCCACGGTGTTTCTGTATCTCTATTATGTTGGTGCGGCTTCGGAACTTTTAAATATCTTGATATATCTCGAGAACTGCGCATCTGATCAAAAAATATCATAGAAGGTAAAAAGTAGGAAACTTAATTCTCTACAAAAAAGGTCTCTTAACATTTTGCCATAGCTCGCTTCGTTTCCGAGATATTTGCAGATTTATCTCAAGGGAAGGGGCCTGACGGACATATTTCGAGATATTTCTTCTTCTTGTTGTTCTTCTTCTGCACAGCTAAGCTGGAAGTGGCATTTGCAGCTCGCAATAGTGCAGAGCTATCTCAAAGAGAGGGGCCACGGTTTTTCTGTATCTCTATTATGTTGGTGCGGCTTCGGAACTTTTAAATATCTTGATATATCTCGAGAACTACGCATCTGATCAAAAAATATCATAGAACATAAAAAGTAGGAAACTTAATTCTCTACAAAAAAGGTCTCTCAACATTTTGCCATAGCTCGCTTCGTTTCCGAGATATTTGCAGATTTATCTCAAGGGAAGGGGCCTAACGGACATATTTCGAGATATTTCTTCTTCTTGTTGTTCTTCTTCTGCACAGCTAAACTGGAAGTGGCATTTCCAGCTCGCAATAGTGCAGAGTTATCTCAAAGAAAGGGGCCACGGTGTTTCTGTATCTCTATTATGTTGGTGCGGCTTCGGAACTTTTAAATATCTTGATATATCTCGAGAACTACGCATCTGATCAAAAAATATCATAGAACATAAAAAGTAGGAAACTTAATTCTCTACAAAAGAGGTCTCTTAACATTTTGCCATAGCTCGCATAGTTTCCGAGATATTTGCAGATTTATCTCAAGGGAAGGGGCCTAACGGACATATTTCGAGATATTTCTTCTTCTTGTTGTTCTTCTTCTGCACAGCTAAGCTGGAAGTGGCATTTGCGGCTCGCACTAGTGCAGAGTTATCTCAAAGAAAGGGGCCACGGTATTTCTGTATCCCTATTATGTTGGTGCGGCTTCGGAACTTTTAAATATCTCGATATATCTCGAAAACTACGCTTCTGATCAAAAAATATCATAGAACATAAATTGTAGGAAACATAATTCTCTACAAAAAACGTCTCTTAACATTTTGCCATAGCTCGCTTCGTTTCCGAGATATTTGCAGATTCAGCTCAAAGGAACGGGCCTGACGGACATATTTCGAGATACTTCTTCTTCTTGTTGTTCTTCCTCTGCACAGCTAAGCTGGAAGTGGCATTTGCAGCTCGCAATAGTGCAGAGTTATCTCAAAGAAAGGGGCCACGGTGTTTCTGTATCTCTATTATGTTGGTGCGGCTTCGGAACTTTTAAATATCTCGATATATCTCGAAAACTACGCTTCTGATCAAAAAATATCATAGAACATAAATTGTAGGAAACATAATTCGCTACAAAAAAGGTCTCTCAACATTTTGCCATAGCTCGCTTCGTTTCCGAGATATTTGCAGATATATCTCAAGGGCAGGGGCCTGACGGACATATTTCGAGATATTTCTTCTTCTTGTTGTTCTTCTTCTGCACAGCTAAGCTGGAAGTGGCATTTACAGCTCGCAATAGTGCAGAGTTATCTCAAAGAAAGGGGCCACGGTGTTTCTGTATCTCTATTATGTTGGTGCGGCTTCGGAACTTTTAAATATCTTGATATATCTCGAGAACTGCGCATCTGATCAAAAAATATCATAGAGCATAAAAAGTAGGAAACTTAATTCTCTACAAAAAAGGTCTCTTAACATTTTGCCATAGCTCGCTTCGTTTCCGAGATATTTGCAGATTTATCTCAAGGGAAGGGGCCTAACGGACATATTTCGAGTTATTTCTTCTTCTTGTTGTTCTTCCTCTGCACAGCTAAACTGGAAGTGGCATTTCCAGCTCGCAATAGTGCAGAGTTATCTCAAAGAAAGGGGCCACGGTGTTTCTGTATCTCTATTATGTTGGTGCGGCTTCGGAACTTTTAAATATCTTGATATATCTCGAGAACTACGCATCTGATCAAAAAATATCATAGAACATAAAAAGTAGGAAACTTAATTCTCTACAAAAACGGTCTCTTAACATTTTGCCATAGCTCGCTTCGTTTCCGAGATATTTGCAGATTTATCTCAAGGGAAGGGGCCTAACGGACATATTTCGAGATATTTCTTCTTCTTGATGTTCTTCTTCTGCACAGCTAAACTGGAAGTGGCATTTCCAGCTCGCAATAGTGCAGAGTTATCTCAAAGAAAGGAGCCACGGTGTTTCTGTATCTCTATTATGTTGGTGCGGCTTCGGAACTTTTAAATATCTTGATATATCTCGAGAACTACGCATCTGATCAAAAAATATCATAGAACATAAAAAGTAGGAAACTTAATTCTCTACAAAAAAGGTCTCTTAACATTTTGCCATAGCTCGCTTCGTTTCCGAGATATTTGCAGATTTATCTCAAGGGAAGGGGCCTGACGGACATATTTCGAGATATTTCTTCTTCTTGTTGTTCTTCTTCTGCACAGCTAAGCTGGAAGTGGCATTTGCAGCTCGCAATAGTGCAGAGTTTTCTCAAAGAGAGGGGCCCCGGTTTTTCTGTATCTCTATTATGTTGGTGCGGCTTCGGAACTTTTAAATATCTTGATATATCTCGAGAACTACGCATCTGATCAAAAAATATCATAGAACATAAAAAGTAGGAAGCTTAATTCTCTACAAAACAGGTCTCTCAACATTTTGCCATAGCTCGCTTCGTTTCCGAGATATTTGCAGATTTATCTCAAGGGAAGGGGCCTAACGGACATATTTCGAGATATTTCTTCTTCTTGTTGTTCTTCTTCTGCACAGCTAAGCTGGAAGTGGCATTTGCGGCTCGCACTAGTGCAGAGTTATCTCAAAGAAAGGGGCCACGGTATTTCTGTATCCCTATTATGTTGGTGCGGCTTCGGAACTTTTAAATATCTCGATATATCTCGAAAACTACGCTTCTGATCAAAAAATATCATAGAACATAAATTGTAGGAAACATAATTCTCTACAAAAAAGGTCTCTTAACATTTTGCCATACCTCGCTTCGTTTCCGAGATATTTGCAGATATATCTCAAGGGAAGGGGCCTGACGGACATATTTCGAGATATTTGTTCTTCTTGTTGTTCTTCTTCTGCACAGCTAAGCTGGAAGTGGCATTTGCGGCTCGCACTAGTGCAGAGTTATCTCAAAGAAAGGGGCCACGGTGTTTCTGTATCTCTATTATGTTGGTGCGGCTTTGGAACTTTTAAATATCTCGATATATCTCGAAAACTACGCTTCTGATCAAAAAATATCATAGAACATAAACTGTAGGAAACATAATTCGCTACAAAAAAGGTCTCTCAACATTTTGCCATAGCTCGCTTCGTTTCCGAGATATTTGCAGATATATCTCAAGGGCAGGGGCCTGACGGACATATTTCGAGATATTTCTTCTTCTTGTTGTTCTTCTTCTGCACAGCTAAGCTGGAAGTGGCATTTACAGATCGCAATAGTGCAGAGTTATCTCAAAGAAAGGGGCCACGGTGTTTCTGTATCTCTATTATGTTGGTGCGGCTTCGGAACTTTTAAATATCTTGATATATCTCGAGAACTGCGCATCTGATCAAAAAATATCATAGAACATAAAAAGTAGGAAACTTAATTCTCTACAAAAAAGGTCTCTTAACATTTTGCCATAGCTCGCTTCGTTTCCGAGATATTTGCAGATTTATCTCAAGGGAAGGGGCCTAACGGACATATTTCGAGTTATTTCTTCTTCTTGTTGTTCTTCCTCTGCACAGCTAAACTGGAAGTGGCATTTCCAGCTCGCAATAGTGCAGAGTTATCTCAAAGAAAGGGGCCACGGTGTTTCTGTATCTCTATTATGTTGGTGCGGCTTCGGAACTTTTAAATATCTTGATATATCTCGAGAACTACGCATCTGATCAAAAAATATCATAGAACATAAAAAGTAGGAAACTTAATTCTCTACAAAAAAGGTCTCTTAACATTTTGCCATAGCTCGCTTCGTTTCCGAGATATTTGCAGATTTATCTCAAGGGAAGGGGCCTAACGGACATATTTCGAGATATTTCTTCTTCTTGTTGTTCTTCTTCTGCACAGCTAAACTGGAAGTGGCATTTCCAGCTCGCAATAGTGCAGAGTTATCTCAAAGAAAGGAGCCACGGTGTTTCTGTATCTCTATTATGTTGGTGCGGCTTCGGAACTTTTAAATATCTTGATATATCTCGAGAACTACGCATCTGATCAAAAAATATCATAGAACATAAAAAGTAGGTAACTTAATTCTCTACAAAAAAGGTCTCTTAAGATTTTGCCATAGCTCGCTTCGTTTCCGAGATATTTGCAGATTTATCTCAAGGGAAGGGGCCTGACGGACATATTTCGAGATATTTCTTCTTCTTGTTGTTCTTCTTCTGCACAGCTAAGCTGGAAGTGGCATTTGCAGCTCGCAATAGTGCAGAGTTATCTCAAAGAGAGGGGCCACGGTTTTTCTGTATCTCTATTATGTTGGTGCGGCTTCGGAACTTTTAAATATCTTGATATATCTCGAGAACTACGCATCTGATCAAAAAATATCATAGAACATAAAAAGTAGGAAACTTAATTCTCTACAAAAAAGGTCTCTTAACATTTTGCCATAGCTCGCTTCGTTTCCGAGATATTTGCAGATTTATCTCAAGGGAAGGGGCCTAACGGACATATTTCGAGATATTTCTTCTTCTTGTTGTTCTTCTTCTGCACAGCTAAACTGGAAGTGGCATTTCCAGCTCGCAATAGTGCAGAGTTATCTCAAAGAAAGGGGCCACGGTGTTTCTGTATCCCTATTATGTTGGTGCGGCTTCGGAACTTTTAAATATCTCGATATATCTCGAAAACTACGCTTCTGATCAAAAAATATCATAGAACTTAAATTGTAGGAAACATAATTCTCTACAAAAAACGTCTCTTAACATTTTGCCATAGCTCGCTTCGTTTCCGAGATATTTGCCGATTCAGCTCAAAGGAACTGGCCTGACGGACATATTTCGAGATATTTCTTCTTCTTGTTGTTCTTCCTCTGCACAGCTAAGCTGGAAGTGGCATTTGCAGCTCGCAATAGTGCAGAGTTATCTCAAAGAAAGGGGCCACGGTGTTTCTGTATCTCTATTATGTTGGTGCGGCTTCGGAACTTTTAAATATCTCGATATATCTCGAAAACTACGCTTCTGATCAAAAAATATCATAGAAGATAAATTGTAGGAAACGTAATTCTCTACAAAAAGGGTCTCTTAACATTTTGCCATAGCTCGCTTCGTTTCCGAGATATTTGCGGATTTATCTCAAGGGAAGGGGCCTGACGGACATATTTCGAGATATTTCTTCTTCTTGTTGTTCTTCTTCTGCACAGCTAAGCTGGAAGTGGCATTTGCGGCTCGCACTAGCGCAGAGTTATCTCAAAGAAAGGGGCCACGGTGTTTCTGTATCTCTATTATGTTGGTGCGGCTTCGGAACTTTTAAATATCTCGATATATCTCGAAAACTACGCTTCTGATCAAAAAATATCATAGAACATAAATTGTAGGAAACGTAATTCTCTACAAAAAGGGTCTCTTAACATTTTGCCATAGCTAGCTTCGTTTCCGAGATATTTGCAGATATATCTCAAGGGAAGGGGCCTGACGGACATATTTCGAGATATTTCTTCTTCTTGTTGTTCTTCTTCTGCACAGCTAAGCTGGAAGTGGCATTTACAGCTCGCAATAGTGCAGAGTTATCTCAAACAAAGGGGCCACGGTGTTTCTGTATCTCTATTATGTTGGTGCGGCTTCGGAACTTTTAAATATCTTGATATATCTCGAGAACTACGCATCAGATAAAAAAATATCATACAACATAAAAAGTAGGAAACTTAATTCTCTACAAAAAAGGTCTCTTAACATTTTGCCATAGCTCGCTTCGTTTCCGAGATATTTGCAGATTTATCTCAAGGGAAGGGGCCTGACGGACATATTTCGAGATATTTCTTCTTCTTGTTGTTCTTCTTCTGCACAGCTAAGCTGGAAGTGGCATTTGCAGCTCGCAATAGTGCAGAGTTATCTCAAAGAAAGGGGCCACGGTGTTTCTGTATCTCTATTATGTTGGTGCGGCTTTGGAACTTTTAAATATCTCGATATATCTCGAAAACTACGCTTCTGATCAAAAAATATCATAGAACATAAACTGTAGGAAACATAATTCGCTACAAAAAAGGTCTCTCAACATTTTGCCATAGCTCGCTTCGTTTCCGAGATATTTGCAGATATATCTCAAGGGCAGGGGCCTGACGGACATATTTCGAGATATTTCTTCTTCTTGTTGTTCTTCTTCTGCACAGCTAAGCTGGAAGTGGCATTTCCAGCTCGCAATAGTGCAGAGTTATCTCAAAGAGAGGGGCCACGGTGTTTCTGTATCTCTATTATGTTGGTGCGGCTTCGGAACTTTTAAATATCTTGATATATATCGAGAACTACGCATCTGATCAAAAAATATCATAGAAGATAAAAAGTAGGAAACTTAATTCTCTACAAAAAAGGTCTCTTAACATTTTGCCATAGCTCGCTTCGTTTCCGAGATATTTGCAGATTTATCTCAAGGGAAGGGGCCTGACGGACATATTTCGAGATATTTCTTCTTCTTGTTGTTCTTCTTCTGCACAGCTAAGCTGGAAGTGGCATTTACAGCTCGCAATAGTGCAGAGTTATCTCAAAGAAAGGGGCCACGGTGTTTCTGTATCTCTATTATGTTGGTGCGGCTTCGGAACTTTTAAATATCTTGATATATCTCGAGAACTGCGCATCTGATCAAAAAATATCATAGAGCATAAAAAGTAGGAAACTTAATTCTCTACAAAAAAGGTCTCTTAACATTTTGCCATAGCTCGCTTCGTTTCCGAGATATTTGCAGATTTATCTCAAGGGAAGGGGCCTAACGGACATATTTCGAGTTATTTCTTCTTCTTGTTGTTCTTCCTCTGCACAGCTAAACTGGAAGTGGCATTTCCAGCTCGCAATAGTGCAGAGTTATCTCAAAGAAAGGGGCCACGGTGTTTCTGTATCTCTATTATGTTGGTGCGGCTTCGGAACTTTTAAATATCTTGATATATCTCGAGAACTACGCATCTGATCAAAAAATATCATAGAACATAAAAAGTAGGAAGCTTAATTCTCTACAAAAACGGTCTCTTAACATTTTGCCATAGCTCGCTTCGTTTCCGAGATATTTGCAGATTTATCTCAAGGGAAGGGGCCTAACGGACATATTTCGAGATATTTCTTCTTCTTGTTGTTCTTCTTCTGCACAGCTAAACTGGAAGTGGCATTTCCAGCTCGCAATAGTGCAGAGTTATCTCAAAGAAAGGAGCCACGGTGTTTCTGTATCTCTATTATGTTGGTGCGGCTTCGGAACTTTTAAATATCTTGATATATCTCGAGAACTACGCATCTGATCAAAAAATATCATAGAACATAAAAAGTAGGAAACTTAATTCTCTACAAAAAAGGTCTCTTAATATTTTGCCATAGCTCGCTTCGTTTCCGAGATATTTGCAGATTTATCTCAAGGGAAGGGGCCTGACGGACATATTTCGAGATATTTCTTCTTCTTGTTGTTCTTCTTCTGCACAGCTAAGCTGGAAGTGGCATTTGCAGCTCGCAATAGTGCAGAGTTATCTCAAAGAGAGGGGCCCCGGTTTTTCTGTATCTCTATTATGTTGGTGCGGCTTCGGAACTTTTAAATATCTTGATATATCTCGAGAACTACGCATCTGATCAAAAAATATCATAGAACATAAAAAGTAGGAAGCTTAATTCTCTACAAAACAGGTCTCTTAACATTTTGCCATAGCTCGCTTCGTTTCCGAGATATTTGCAGATATATCTCAAGGGCAGGGGCCTGACGGACATATTTCGAGATATTTCTTCTTCTTGTTGTTCTTCTTCTGCACAGCTAAGCTGGAAGTGGCATTTCCAGCTCGCAATAGTGCAGAGTTATCTCAAAGAGAGGGGCCACGGTGTTTCTGTATCTCTATTATGTTGGTGCGGCTTCGGAACTTTTAAATATCTTGATATATATCGAGAACTACGCATCTGATCAAAAAATATCATAGAAGATAAAAAGTAGGAAACTTAATTCTCTACAAAAAAGGTCTCTTAACATTTTGCCATAGCTCGCTTCGTTTCCGAGATATTTGCAGATTTATCTCAAGGGAAGGGGCCTGACGGACATATTTCGAGATATTTCTTCTTCTTGTTGTTCTTCTTCTGCACAGCTAAGCTGGAAGTGGCATTTACAGCTCGCAATAGTGCAGAGTTATCTCAAAGAAAGGGGCCACGGTGTTTCTGTATCTCTATTATGTTGGTGCGGCTTCGGAACTTTTAAATATCTTGATATATCTCGAGAACTGCGCATCTGATCAAAAAATATCATAGAGCATAAAAAGTAGGAAACTTAATTCTCTACAAAAAAGGTCTCTTAACATTTTGCCATAGCTCGCTTCGTTTCCGAGATATTTGCAGATTTATCTCAAGGGAAGGGGCCTAACGGACATATTTCGAGTTATTTCTTCTTCTTGTTGTTCTTCCTCTGCACAGCTAAACTGGAAGTGGCATTTCCAGCTCGCAATAGTGCAGAGTTATCTCAAAGAAAGGGGCCACGGTGTTTCTGTATCTCTATTATGTTGGTGCGGCTTCGGAACTTTTAAATATCTTGATATATCTCGAGAACTACGCATCTGATCAAAAAATATCATAGAACATAAAAAGTAGGAAGCTTAATTCTCTACAAAAACGGTCTCTTAACATTTTGCCATAGCTCGCTTCGTTTCCGAGATATTTGCAGATTTATCTCAAGGGAAGGGGCCTAACGGACATATTTCGAGATATTTCTTCTTCTTGTTGTTCTTCTTCTGCACAGCTAAACTGGAAGTGGCATTTCCAGCTCGCAATAGTGCAGAGTTATCTCAAAGAAAGGAGCCACGGTGTTTCTGTATCTCTATTATGTTGGTGCGGCTTCGGAACTTTTAAATATCTTGATATATCTCGAGAACTACGCATCTGATCAAAAAATATCATAGAACATAAAAAGTAGGAAACTTAATTCTCTACAAAAAAGGTCTCTTAACATTTTGCCATAGCTCGCTTCGTTTCCGAGATATTTGCAGATTTATCTCAAGGGAAGGGGCCTGACGGACATATTTCGAGATATTTCTTCTTCTTGTTGTTCTTCTTCTGCACAGCTAAGCTGGAAGTGGCATTTGCAGCTCGCAATAGTGCAGAGTTATCTCAAAGAGAGGGGCCCCGGTTTTTCTGTATCTCTATTATGTTGGTGCGGCTTCGGAACTTTTAAATATCTTGATATATCTCGAGAACTACGCATCTGATCAAAAAATATCATAGAACATAAAAAGTAGGAAGCTTAATTCTCTACAAAACAGGTCTCTTAACATTTTGCCATAGCTCGCTTCGTTTCCGAGATATTTGCAGATTTATCTCAAGGGAAGGGGCCTAACGGACATATTTCGAGATATTTCTTCTTCTTGTTGTTCTTCTTCTGCACAGCTAAACTGGAAGTGGCATTTCCAGCTCGCAATAGTGCAGAGTTATCTCAAAGAAAGGAGCCACGGTGTTTCTGTATCTCTATTATGTTGGTGCGGCTTCGGAACTTTTAAATATCTTGATATATCTCGAGAACTACGCATCTGATCAAAAAATATCATAGAACATAAAAAGTAGGAAACTTAATTCTCTACAAAAAAGGTCTCTTAACATTTTGCCATAGCTCGCTTCGTTTCCGAGATATTTGCAGATTTATCTCAAGGGAAGGGGCCTGACGGACATATTTCGAGATATTTCTTCTTCTTGTTGTTCTTCTTCTGCACAGCTAAGCTGGAAGTGGCATTTGCAGCTCGCAATAGTGCAGAGTTATCTCAAAGAGAGGGGCCCCGGTTTTTCTGTATCTCTATTATGTTGGTGCGGCTTCGGAACTTTTAAATATCTTGATATATCTCGAGAACTACGCATCTGATCAAAAAATATCATAGAACATAAAAAGTAGGAAGCTTAATTCTCTACAAAACAGGTCTCTCAACATTTTGCCATAGCTCGCTTCGTTTCCGAGATATTTGCAGATTTATCTCAAGGGAAGGGGCCTAACGGACATATTTCGAGATATTTCTTCTTCTTGTTGTTCTTCTTCTGCACAGCTAAGCTGGAAGTGGCATTTGCGGCTCGCACTAGTGCAGAGTTATCTCAAAGAAAGGGGCCACGGTATTTCTGTATCCCTATTATGTTGGTGCGGCTTCGGAACTTTTAAATATCTCGATATATCTCGAAAACTAAGCTTCTGATCAAAAAATATCATAGAACATAAATTGGAGGAAACATAATTCTCTACAAAAAAGGTCTCTTAACATTTTGCCATACCTCGCTTCGTTTCCGAGATATTTGCAGATATATCTCAAGGGAAGGGGCCTGACGGACATATTTCGAGATATTTCTTCTTCTTGTTGTTCTTCTTCTGCACAGCTAAGCTGGAAGTGGCATTTGCGGCTCGCACTAGTGCAGAGTTATCTCAAAGAAAGGGGCCACGGTATTTCTGTATCCCTATTATGTTGGTGCGGCTTCGGAACTTTTAAATATCTCGATATATCTCGAAAACTACGCTTCTGATCAAAAAATATCATAGAACATAAATTGTAGGAAACATAATTCTCTACAAAAAAGGTCTCTTAACATTTTGCCATACCTCGCTTCGTTTCCGAGATATTTGCAGATATATCTCAAGGGAAGGGGCCTGACGGACATATTTCGAGATATTTCTTCTTCTTGTTGTTCTTCTTCTGCACAGCTAAGCTGGAAGTGGCATTTGCGGCTCGCACTAGTGCAGAGTTATCTCAAAGAAAGGGGCCACGGTGTTTCTGTATCTCTATTATGTTGGTGCGGCTTTGGAACTTTTAAATATCTCGATATATCTCGAAAACTACGCTTCTGATCAAAAAATATCATAGAACATAAACTGTAGGAAACATAATTCGCTACAAAAAAGGTCTCTCAACATTGTGCCATAGCTCGCTTCGTTTCCGAGATATTTGCAGATATATCTCAAGGGCAGGGGCCTGACGGACATATTTCGAGATATTTCTTCTTCTTGTTGTTCTTCTTCTGCACAGCTAAGCTGGAAGTGGCATTTCCAGCTCGCAATAGTGCAGAGTTATCTCAAAGAGAGGGGCCACGGTGTTTCTGTATCTCTATTATGTTGGTGCGGCTTCGGAACTTTTATATATCTTGATATATATCGAGAACTACGCATCTGATCAAAAAATATCATAGAGGATAAAAAGTAGGAAACTTAATTCTCTACAAAAAAGGTCTCTTAACATTTTGCCATAGCTCGCTTCGTTTCCGAGATATTTGCAGATTTATCTCAAGGGAAGGGGCCTGACGGACATATTTCGAGATATTTCTTCTTCTTGTTGTTCTTCTTCTGCACAGCTAAGCTGGAAGTGGCATTTACAGCTCGCAGTAGTGCAGAGTTATCTCAAAGAAAGGGGCCACGGTGTTTCTGTATCTCTATTATGTTGGTGCGGCTTCGGAACTTTTAAATATCTTGATATATCTCGAGAACTGCGCATCTGATCAAAAAATATCATAGAGCATAAAAAGTAGGAAACTTAATTCTCTACAAAAAAGGTCTCTTAACATTTTGCCATAGCTCGCTTCGTTTCCGAGATATTTGCAGATTTATCTCAAGGGAAGGGGCCTAACGGACATATTTCGAGTTATTTCTTCTTCTTGTTGTTCTTCCTCTGCACAGCTAAACTGGAAGTGGCATTTCCAGCTCGCAATAGTGCAGAGTTATCTCAAAGAAAGGGGCCACGGTGTTTCTGTATCTCTATTATGTTGGTGCGGCTTCGGAACTTTTAAATATCTTGATATATCTCGAGAACTACGCATCTGATCAAAAAATATCATAGAACATAAAAAGTAGGAAACTTAATTCTCTACAAAAACGGTCTCTTAACATTTTGCCATAGCTCGCTTCCTTTCCGAGATATTTGCAGATTTATCTCAAGGGAAGGGGCCTAACGGACATATTTCGAGATATTTCTTCTTCTTGTTGTTCTTCTTCTGCACAGCTAAACTGGAAGTGGCATTTCCAGCTCGCAATAGTGCAGAGTTATCTCAAAGAAAGGAGCCACGGTGTTTCTGTATCTCTATTATGTTGGTGCGGCTTCGGAACTTTTAAATATCTTGATATATCTCGAGAACTACGCATCTGATCAAAAAATATCATAGAACATAAAAAGTAGGAAACTTAATTCTCTACAAAAAAGGTCTCTTAACATTTTGCCATAGCTCGCTTCGTTTCCGAGATATTTGCAGATTTATCTCAAGGGAAGGGGCCTGACGGACATATTTCGAGATATTTCTTCTTCTTGTTGTTCTTCTTCTGCACAGCTAAGCTGGAAGTGGCATTTGCAGCTCGCAATAGTGCAGAGTTATCTCAAAGAGAGGGGCCCCGGTTTTTCTGTATCTCTATTATGTTGGTGCGGCTTCGGAACTTTTAAATATCTTGATATATCTCGAGAACTACGCATCTGATCAAAAAATATCATTGAACATAAAAAGTAGGAAGCTTAATTCTCTACAAAACAGGTCTCTCAACATTTTGCCATAGCTCGCTTCGTTTCCGAGATATTTGCAGATTTATCTCAAGGGAAGGGGCCTAACGGACATATTTCGAGATATTTCTTCTTCTTGTTGTTCTTCTTCTGCACAGCTAAGCTGGAAGTGGCATTTGCGGCTCGCACTAGTGCAGAGTTATCTCAAAGAAAGGGGCCACGGTATTTCTGTATCCCTATTATGTTGGTGCGGCTTCGGAACTTTTAAATATCTCGATATATCTCGAAAACTAAGCTTCTGATCAAAAAATATCATAGAACATAAATTGTAGGAAACATAATTCTCTACAAAAAAGGTCTCTTAACATTTTGCCATACCTCGCTTCGTTTCCGAGATATTTGCAGATATATCTCAAGGGAAGGGGCCTGACGGACATATTTCGAGATATTTCTTCTTCTTGTTGTTCTTCTTCTGCACAGCTAAGCTGGAAGTGGCATTTGCGGCTCGCACTAGTGCAGAGTTATCTCAAAGAAAGGGGCCACGGTATTTCTGTATCCCTATTATGTTGGTGCGGCTTCGGAACTTTTAAATATCTCGATATATCTCGAAAACTACGCTTCTGATCAAAAAATATCATAGAACATAAATTGTAGGAAACATAATTCTCTACAAAAAAGGTCTCTTAACATTTTGCCACACCTCGCTTCGTTTCCGAGATATTTGCAGATATATCTCAAGGGAAGGGGCCTGACGGACATATTTCGAGATATTTCTTCTTCTTGTTGTTCTTCTTCTGCACAGCTAAGCTGGAAGTGGCATTTGCGGCTCGCACTAGTGCAGAGTTATCTCAAAGAAAGGGGCCACGGTGTTTCTGTATCTCTATTATGTTGGTGCGGCTTTGGAACTTTTAAATATCTCGATATATCTCGAAAACTACGCTTCTGATCAAAAAATATCATAGAACATAAACTGTAGGAAACATAATTCGCTACAAAAAAGGTCTCTCAACATTTTGCCATAGCTCGCTTCGTTTCCGAGATATTTGCAGATATATCTCAAGGGCAGGGGCCTGACGGACATATTTCGAGATATTTCTTCTTCTTGTTGTTCTTCTTCTGCACAGCTAAGCTGGAAGTGGCATTTCCAGCTCGCAATAGTGCAGAGTTATCTCAAAGAGAGGGGCCACGGTGTTTCTGTATCTCTATTATGTTGGTGCGGCTTCGGAACTTTTATATATCTTGATATATATCGAGAACTACGCATCTGATCAAAAAATATCATAGAAGATAAAAAGTAGGAAACTTAATTCTCTACAAAAAAGGTCTCTTAACATATTGCCATAGCTCGCTTCGTTTCCGAGATATTTGCAGATTTATCTCAAGGGAAGGGGCCTGACGGACATATTTCGAGATATTTCTTCTTCTTGTTGTTCTTCTTCTGCACAGCTAAGCTGGAAGTGGCATTTACAGCTCGCAATAGTGCAGAGTTATCTCAAAGAAAGGGGCCACGGTGTTTCTGTATCTCTATTATGTTGGTGCGGCTTCGGAACTTTTAAATATCTTGATATATCTCGAGAACTACGCATCTGATCAAAAAATATCATAGAACATAAAAAGTAGGAAACTTAATTCTCTACAAAAACGGTCTCTTAACATTTTGCCATAGCTCGCTTCGTTTCCGAGATATTTGCAGATTTATCTCAAGGGAAGGGGCCTAACGGACATATTTCGAGATATTTCTTCTTCTTGTTGTTCTTCTTCTGCACAGCTAAGCTGGAAGTGGCATTTGCGGCTCGCACTAGTGCAGAGTTATCTCAAAGAAAGGGGCCACGGTGTTTCTGTATCTCTATTATGTTGGTGCGGCTTTGGAACTTTTAAATATCTCGATATATCTCGAAAACTACGCTTCTGATCAAAAAATATCATAGAACATAAACTGTAGGAAACATAATTCGCTACAAAAAAGGTCTCTCAACATTTTGCCATAGCTCGCTTCGTTTCCGAGATATTTGCAGATATATCTCAAGGGCAGGGGCCTGACGGACATATTTCGAGATATTTCTTCTTCTTGTTGTTCTTCTTCTGCACAGCTAAGCTGGAAGTGGCATTTCCAGCTCGCAATAGTGCAGAGTTATCTCAAAGAGAGGGGCCACGGTGTTTCTGTATCTCTATTATGTTGGTGCGGCTTCGGAACTTTTATATATCTTGATATATATCGAGAACTACGCATCTGATCAAAAAATATCATAGAAGATAAAAAGTAGGAAACTTAATTCTCTACAAAAAAGGTCTCTTAACATTTTGCCATAGCTCGCTTCGTTTCCGAGATATTTGCAGATTTATCTCAAGGGAAGGGGCCTGACGGACATATTTCGAGATATTTCTTCTTCTTGTTGTTCTTCTTCTGCACAGCTAAGCTGGAAGTGGCATTTACAGCTCGCAATAGTGCAGAGTTATCTCAAAGAAAGGGGCCACGGTGTTTCTGTATCTCTATTATGTTGGTGCGGCTTCGGAACTTTTAAATATCTTGATATATCTCGAGAACTACGCATCTGATCAAAAAATATCATAGAACATAAAAAGTAGGAAACTTAATTCTCTACAAAAACGGTCTCTCAACATTTTGCCATAGCTCGCTTCGTTTCCGAGATATTTGCAGATTTATCTCAAGGGAAGGGGACTAACGGACATATTTCGAGATATTTCTTCTTCTTGTTGTTCTTCTTCTGCACAGCTAAACTGGAAGTGGCATTTCCAGCTCGCAATAGTGCAGAGTTATCTCAAAGAAAGGAGCCACGGTGTTTCTGTATCTCTATTATGTTGGTGCGGCTTCGGAACTTTTAAATATCTTGATATATCTCGAGAACTACGCATCTGATCAAAAAATATCATAGAACATAAAAAGTAGGAAACTTAATTCTCTACAAAAAAGGTCTCTTAACATTTTGCCATAGCTCGCTTCGTTTCCGAGATATTTGCAGATTTATCTCAAGGGAAGGGGCCTGACGGACATATTTCGAGATATTTCTTCTTCTTGTTGTTCTTCTTCTGCACAGCTAAGCTGGAAGTGGCATTTGCAGCTCGCAATAGTGCAGAGTTATCTCAAAGAGAGGGGCCCCGGTTTTTCTGTATCTCTATTATGTTGGTGCGGCTTCGGAACTTTTAAATATCTTGATATATCTCGAGAACTACGCATCTGATCAAAAAATATCATAGAACATAAAAAGTAGGAAGCTTAATTCTCTACAAAACAGGTCTCTCAACATTTTGCCATAGCTCGCTTCGTTTCCGAGATATTTGCAGATTTATCTCAAGGGAAGGGGCCTAACGGACATATTTCGAGATATTTCTTCTTCTTGTTGTTCTTCTTCTGCACAGCTAAACTGGAAGTGGCATTTCCAGCTCGCAATAGTGCAGAGTTATCTCAAAGAAAGGAGCCACGGTGTTTCTGTATCTCTATTATGTTGGTGCGGCTTCGGAACTTTTAAATATCTTGATATATCTCGAGAACTACGCATCTGATCAAAAAATATCATAGAACATAAAAAGTAGGAAACTTAATTCTCTACAAAAAAGGTCTCTTAACATTTTGCCATAGCTCGCTTCGTTTCCGAGATATTTGCAGATTTATCTCAAGGGAAGGGGCCTGACGGACATATTTCGAGATATTTCTTCTTCTTGTTGTTCTTCTTCTGCACAGCTAAGCTGGAAGTGGCATTTGCAGCTCGCAATAGTGCAGAGTTATCTCAAAGAGAGGGGCCCCGGTTTTTCTGTATCTCTATTATGTTGGTGCGGCTTCGGAACTTTTAAATATCTTGATATATCTCGAGAACTACGCATCTGATCAAAAAATATCATAGAACATAAAAAGTAGGAAGCTTAATTCTCTACAAAACAGGTCTCTTAACATTTTGCCATAGCTCGCTTCGTTTCCGAGATATTTGCAGATTTATCTCAAGGGAAGGGGCCTAACGGACATATTTCGAGATATTTCTTCTTCTTGTTGTTCTTCTTCTGCACAGCTAAACTGGAAGTGGCATTTCCAGCTCGCAATAGTGCAGAGTTATCTCAAAGAAAGGAGCCACGGTGTTTCTGTATCTCTATTATGTTGGTGCGGCTTCGGAACTTTTAAATATCTTGATATATCTCGAGAACTACGCATCTGATCAAAAAATATCATAGAACATAAAAAGTAGGAAACTTAATTCTCTACAAAAAAGGTCTCTTAACATTTTGCCATAGCTCGCTTCGTTTCCGAGATATTTGCAGATTTATCTCAAGGGAAGGGGCCTGACGGACATATTTCGAGATATTTCTTCTTCTTGTTGTTCTTCTTCTGCACAGCTAAGCTGGAAGTGGCATTTGCAGCTCGCAATAGTGCAGAGTTATCTCAAAGAGAGGGGCCCCGGTTTTTCTGTATCTCTATTATGTTGGTGCGGCTTCGGAACTTTTAAATATCTTGATATATCTCGAGAACTACGCATCTGATCAAAAAATATCATAGAACATAAAAAGTAGGAAGCTTAATTCTCTACAAAACAGGTCTCTCAACATTTTGCCATAGCTCGCTTCGTTTCCGAGATATTTGCAGATTTATCTCAAGGGAAGGGGCCTAACGGACATATTTCGAGATATTTCTTCTTCTTGTTGTTCTTCTTCTGCACAGCTAAACTGGAAGTGGCATTTCCAGCTCGCAATAGTGCAGAGTTATCTCAAAGAGAGGGGCCACGGTGTTTCTGTATCTCTATTATGTTGGTGCGGCTTCGGAACTTTTATATATCTTGATATATATCGAGAACTACGCATCTGATCAAAAAATATCATAGAAGATAAAAAGTAGGAAACTTAATTCTCTACAAAAAAGGTCTCTTAACATTTTGCCATAGCTCGCTTCGTTTCCGAGATATTTGCAGATTTATCTCAAGGGAAGGGGCCTGACGGACATATTTCGAGATATTTCTTCTTCTTGTTGTTCTTCTTCTGCACAGCTAAGCTGGAAGTGGCATTTACAGCTCGCAATAGTGCAGAGTTATCTCAAAGAAAGGGGCCACGGTGTTTCTGTATCTCTATTATGTTGGTGCGGCTTCGGAACTTTTAAATATCTTGATATATCTCGAGAACTACGCATCTGATCAAAAAATATCATAGAACATAAAAAGTAGGAAACTTAATTCTCTACAAAAACGGTCTCTCAACATTTTGCCATAGCTCGCTTCGTTTCCGAGATATTTGCAGATTTATCTCAAGGGAAGGGGCCTAACGGACATATTTCGAGATATTTCTTCTTCTTGTTGTTCTTCTTCTGCACAGCTAAACTGGAAGTGGCATTTCCAGCTCGCAATAGTGCAGAGTTATCTCAAAGAAAGGAGCCACGGTGTTTCTGTATCTCTATTATGTTGGTGCGGCTTCGGAACTTTTAAATATCTTGATATATCTCGAGAACTACGCATCTGATCAAAAAATATCATAGAACATAAAAAGTAGGAAACTTAATTCTCTACAAAAAAGGTCTCTTAACATTTTGCCATAGCTCGCTTCGTTTCCGAGATATTTGCAGATTTATCTCAAGGGAAGGGGCCTGACGGACATATTTCGAGATATTTCTTCTTCTTGTTGTTCTTCTTCTGCACAGCTAAGCTGGAAGTGGCATTTACAGCTCGCAATAGTGCAGAGTTATCTCAAAGAAAGGGGCCACGGTGTTTCTGTATCTCTATTATGTTGGTGCGGCTTCGGAACTTTTAAATATCTTGATATATCTCGAGAACTACGCATCTGATCAAAAAATATCATAGAACATAAAAAGTAGGAAACTTAATTCTCTACAAAAACGGTCTCTCAACATTTTGCCATAGCTCGCTTCGTTTCCGAGATATTTGCAGATTTATCTCAAGGGAAGGGGCCTAACGGACATATTTCGAGATATTTCTTCTTCTTGTTGTTCTTCTTCTGCACAGCTAAACTGGAAGTGGCATTTCCAGCTCGCAATAGTGCAGAGTTATCTCAAAGAAAGGAGCCACGGTGTTTCTGTATCTCTATTATGTTGGTGCGGCTTCGGAACTTTTAAATATCTTGATATATCTCGAGAACTACGCATCTGATCAAAAAATATCATAGAACATAAAAAGTAGGAAACTTAATTCTCTACAAAAAAGGTCTCTTAACATTTTGCCATAGCTCGCTTCGTTTCCGAGATATTTGCAGATTTATCTCAAGGGAAGGGGCCTGACGGACATATTTCGAGATATTTCTTCTTCTTGTTGTTCTTCTTCTGCACAGCTAAGCTGGAAGTGGCATTTGCAGCTCGCAATAGTGCAGAGTTATCTCAAAGAGAGGGGCCCCGGTTTTTCTGTATCTCTATTATGTTGGTGCGGCTTCGGAACTTTTAAATATCTTGATATATCTCGAGAACTACGCATCTGATCAAAAAATATCATAGAACATAAAAAGTAGGAAGCTTAATTCTCTACAAAACAGGTCTCTCAACATTTTGCCATAGCTCGCTTCGTTTCCGAGATATTTGCAGATTTATCTCAAGGGAAGGGGCCTAACGGACATATTTCGAGATATTTCTTCTTCTTGTTGTTCTTCTTCTGCACAGCTAAACTGGAAGTGGCATTTCCAGCTCGCAATAGTGCAGAGTTATCTCAAAGAAAGGAGCCACGGTGTTTCTGTATCTCTATTATGTTGGTGCGGCTTCGGAACTTTTAAATATCTTGATATATCTCGAGAACTACGCATCTGATCAAAAAATATCGTAGAACATAAAAAGTAGGAAACTTAATTCTCTACAAAAAAGGTCTCTTAACATTTTGCCATAGCTCGCTTCGTTTCCGAGATATTTGCAGATTTATCTCAAGGGAAGGGGCCTGACGGACATATTTCGAGATATTTCTTCTTCTTGTTGTTCTTCTTCTGCACAGCTAAGCTGGAAGTGGCATTTGCAGCTCGCAATAGTGCAGAGTTATCTCAAAGAGAGGGGCCCCGGTTTTTCTGTATCTCTATTATGTTGGTGCGGCTTCGGAACTTTTAAATATCTTGATATATCTCGAGAACTACGCATCTGATCAAAAAATATCATAGAACATAAAAAGTAGGAAGCTTAATTCTCTACAAAACAGGTCTCTCAACATTTTGCCATAGCTCGCTTCGTTTGCGAGATATTTGCAGATTTATCTCAAGGGAAGGGGCCTAACGGACATATTTCGAGATATTTCTTCTTCTTGTTGTTCTTCTTCTGCACAGCTAAACTGGAAGTGGCATTTCCAGCTCGCAATAGTGCAGAGTTATCTCAAAGAAAGGAGCCACGGTGTTTCTGTATCTCTATTATGTTGGTGCGGCTTCGGAACTTTTAAATATCTTGATATATCTCGAGAACTACGCATCTGATCAAAAAATATCATAGAACATAAAAAGTAGGAAACTTAATTCTCTACAAAAAAGGTCTCTTAACATTTTGCCATAGCTCGCTTCGTTTCCGAGATATTTGCAGATTTATCTCAAGGGAAGGGGCCTGACGGACATATTTCGAGATATTTCTTCTTCTTGTTGTTCTTCTTCTGCACAGCTAAGCTGGAAGTGGCATTTGCAGCTCGCAATAGTGCAGAGTTATCTCAAAGAGAGGGGCCCCGGTTTTTCTGTATCTCTATTATGTTGGTGCGGCTTCGGAACTTTTAAATATCTTGATATATCTCGAGAACTACGCATCTGATCAAAAAATATCATAGAACATAAAAAGTAGGAAGCTTAATTCTCTACAAAACAGGTCTCTCAACATTTTGCCATAGCTCGCTTCGTTTCCGAGATATTTGCAGATTTATCTCAAGGGAAGGGGCCTAACGGACATATTTCGAGATATTTCTTCTTCTTGTTGTTCTTCTTCTGCACAGCTAAGCTGGAAGTGGCATTTGCGGCTCGCACTAGTGCAGAGTTATCTCAAAGAAAGGGGCCACGGTATTTCTGTATCCCTATTATGTTGGTGCGGCTTCGGAACTTTTAAATATCTCGATATATCTCGAAAACTAAGCTTCTGATCAAAAAATATCATAGAACATAAATTGTAGGAAACATAATTCTCTACAAAAACGGTCTCTTAATATTTTGCCATACCTCGCTTCGTTTCCGAGATATTTGCAGATATATCTCAAGGGAAGGGGCCTGACGGACATATTTCGAGATATTTCTTCTTCTTGTTGTTCTTCTTCTGCACAGCTAAGCTGGAAGTGGCATTTGCGGCTCGCACTAGTGCAGAGTTATCTCAAAGAAAGGGGCCACGGTATTTCTGTATCCCTATTATGTTGGTGCGGCTTCGGAACTTTTAAATATCTCGATATATCTCGAAAACTACGCTTCTGATCAAAAAATATCATAGAACATAAATTGTAGGAAACATAATTCTCTACAAAAAAGGTCTCTTAACATTTTGCCATACCTCGCTTCGTTTCCGAGATATTTGCAGATATATCTCAAGGGAAGGGGCCTGACGGACATATTTCGAGATATTTCTTCTTCTTGTTGTTCTTCTTCTGCACAGCTAAGCTGGAAGTGGCATTTCCAGCTCGCAATAGTGCAGAGTTATCTCAAAGAGAGGGGCCACGGTGTTTCTGTATCTCTATTATGTTGGTGCGGCTTCGGAACTTTTAAATATCTTGATATATCTCGAGAACTGCGCATCTGATCAAAAAATATCATAGAGCATAAAAAGTAGCAAACTTAATTCTCTACAAAAAAGGTCTCTTAACATTTTGCCATAGCTCGCTTCGTTTCCGAGATATTTGCAGATTTATCTCAAGGGAAGGGGCCTAACGGACATATTTCGAGTTATTTCTTCTTCTTGTTGTTCTTCCTCTGCACAGCTAAACTGGAAGTGGCATTTCCAGCTCGCAATAGTGCAGAGTTATCTCAAAGAAAGGGGCCACGGTGTTTCTGTATCTCTATTATGTTGGTGCGGCTTCGGAACTTTTAAATATCTTGATATATCTCGAGAACTACGCATCTGATCAAAAAATATCATAGAACATAAAAAGTAGGAAACTTAATTCTCTACAAAAACGGTCTCTTAACATTTTGCCATAGCTCGCTTCGTTTCCGAGATATTTGCAGATTTATCTCAAGGGAAGGGGCCTAACGGACATATTTCGAGATATTTCTTCTTCTTGTTGTTCTTCTTCTGCACAGCTAAACTGGAAGTGGCATTTCCAGCTCGCAATAGTGCAGAGTTATCTCAAAGAAAGGAGCCACGGTGTTTCTGTATCTCTATTATGTTGGTGCGGCTTCGGAACTTTTAAATATCTTGATATATCTCGAGAACTACGCATCTGATCAAAAAATATCATAGAACATAAAAAGTAGGAAACTTAATTCTCTACAAAAAAGGTCTCTTAACATTTTGCCATAGCTCGCTTCGTTTCCGAGATATTTGCAGATTTATCTCAAGGGAAGGGGCCTGACGGACATATTTCGAGATATTTCTTCTTCTTGTTGTTCTTCTTCTGCACAGCTAAGCTGGAAGTGGCATTTGCAGCTCGCAATAGTGCAGAGTTATCTCAAAGAGAGGGGCCCCGGTTTTTCTGTATCTCTATTATGTTGGTGCGGCTTCGGAACTTTTAAATATCTTGATATATCTCGAGAACTACGCATCTGATCAAAAAATATCATAGAACATAAAAAGTAGGAAGCTTAATTCTCTACAAAACAGGTCTCTCAACATTTTGCCATAGCTCGCTTCGTTTCCGAGATATTTGCAGATTTATCTCAAGGGAAGGGGCCTAACGGACATATTTCGAGATATTTCTTCTTCTTGTTGTTCTTCTTCTGCACAGCTAAACTGGAAGTGGCATTTCCAGCTCGCAATAGTGCAGAGTTATCTCAAAGAAAGGAGCCACGGTGTTTCTGTATCTCTATTATGTTGGTGCGGCTTCGGAACTTTTAAATATCTTGATATATCTCGAGAACTACGCATCTGATCAAAAAATATCGTAGAACATAAAAAGTAGGAAACTTAATTCTCTACAAAAAAGGTCTCTTAACATTTTGCCATAGCTCGCTTCGTTTCCGAGATATTTGCAGATTTATCTCAAGGGAAGGGGCCTGACGGACATATTTCGAGATATTTCTTCTTCTTGTTGTTCTTCTTCTGCACAGCTAAGCTGGAAGTGGCATTTGCAGCTCGCAATAGTGCAGAGTTATCTCAAAGAGAGGGGCCCCGGTTTTTCTGTATCTCTATTATGTTGGTGCGGCTTCGGAACTTTTAAATATCTTGATATATCTCGAGAACTACGCATCTGATCAAAAAATATCATAGAACATAAAAAGTAGGAAGCTTAATTCTCTACAAAACAGGTCTCTCAACATTTTGCCATAGCTCGCTTCGTTTGCGAGATATTTGCAGATTTATCTCAAGGGAAGGGGCCTAACGGACATATTTCGAGATATTTCTTCTTCTTGTTGTTCTTCTTCTGCACAGCTAAACTGGAAGTGGCATTTCCAGCTCGCAATAGTGCAGAGTTATCTCAAAGAAAGGAGCCACGGTGTTTCTGTATCTCTATTATGTTGGTGCGGCTTCGGAACTTTTAAATATCTTGATATATCTCGAGAACTACGCATCTGATCAAAAAATATCATAGAACATAAAAAGTAGGAAACTTAATTCTCTACAAAAAAGGTCTCTTAACATTTTGCCATAGCTCGCTTCGTTTCCGAGATATTTGCAGATTTATCTCAAGGGAAGGGGCCTGACGGACATATTTCGAGATATTTCTTCTTCTTGTTGTTCTTCTTCTGCACAGCTAAGCTGGAAGTGGCATTTGCAGCTCGCAATAGTGCAGAGTTATCTCAAAGAGAGGGGCCCCGGTTTTTCTGTATCTCTATTATGTTGGTGCGGCTTCGGAACTTTTAAATATCTTGATATATCTCGAGAACTACGCATCTGATCAAAAAATATCATAGAACATAAAAAGTAGGAAGCTTAATTCTCTACAAAACAGGTCTCTCAACATTTTGCCATAGCTCGCTTCGTTTCCGAGATATTTGCAGATTTATCTCAAGGGAAGGGGCCTAACGGACATATTTCGAGATATTTCTTCTTCTTGTTGTTCTTCTTCTGCACAGCTAAGCTGGAAGTGGCATTTGCGGCTCGCACTAGTGCAGAGTTATCTCAAAGAAAGGGGCCACGGTATTTCTGTATCCCTATTATGTTGGTGCGGCTTCGGAACTTTTAAATATCTCGATATATCTCGAAAACTAAGCTTCTGATCAAAAAATATCATAGAACATAAATTGTAGGAAACATAATTCTCTACAAAAACGGTCTCTTAATATTTTGCCATACCTCGCTTCGTTTCCGAGATATTTGCAGATATATCTCAAGGGAAGGGGCCTGACGGACATATTTCGAGATATTTCTTCTTCTTGTTGTTCTTCTTCTGCACAGCTAAGCTGGAAGTGGCATTTGCGGCTCGCACTAGTGCAGAGTTATCTCAAAGAAAGGGGCCACGGTATTTCTGTATCCCTATTATGTTGGTGCGGCTTCGGAACTTTTAAATATCTCGATATATCTCGAAAACTACGCTTCTGATCAAAAAATATCATAGAACATAAATTGTAGGAAACATAATTCTCTACAAAAAAGGTCTCTTAACATTTTGCCATACCTCGCTTCGTTTCCGAGATATTTGCAGATATATCTCAAGGGAAGGGGCCTGACGGACATATTTCGAGATATTTCTTCTTCTTGTTGTTCTTCTTCTGCACAGCTAAGCTGGAAGTGGCATTTCCAGCTCGCAATAGTGCAGAGTTATCTCAAAGAGAGGGGCCACGGTGTTTCTGTATCTCTATTATGTTGGTGCGGCTTCGGAACTTTTAAATATCTTGATATATCTCGAGAACTGCGCATCTGATCAAAAAATATCATAGAGCATAAAAAGTAGCAAACTTAATTCTCTACAAAAAAGGTCTCTTAACATTTTGCCATAGCTCGCTTCGTTTCCGAGATATTTGCAGATTTATCTCAAGGGAAGGGGCCTAACGGACATATTTCGAGTTATTTCTTCTTCTTGTTGTTCTTCCTCTGCACAGCTAAACTGGAAGTGGCATTTCCAGCTCGCAATAGTGCAGAGTTATCTCAAAGAAAGGGGCCACGGTGTTTCTGTATCTCTATTATGTTGGTGCGGCTTCGGAACTTTTAAATATCTTGATATATCTCGAGAACTACGCATCTGATCAAAAAATATCATAGAACATAAAAAGTAGGAAACTTAATTCTCTACAAAAACGGTCTCTTAACATTTTGCCATAGCTCGCTTCGTTTCCGAGATATTTGCAGATTTATCTCAAGGGAAGGGGCCTAACGGACATATTTCGAGATATTTCTTCTTCTTGTTGTTCTTCTTCTGCACAGCTAAACTGGAAGTGGCATTTCCAGCTCGCAATAGTGCAGAGTTATCTCAAAGAAAGGAGCCACGGTGTTTCTGTATCTCTATTATGTTGGTGCGGCTTCGGAACTTTTAAATATCTTGATATATCTCGAGAACTACGCATCTGATCAAAAAATATCATAGAACATAAAAAGTAGGAAACTTAATTCTCTACAAAAAAGGTCTCTTAACATTTTGCCATAGCTCGCTTCGTTTCCGAGATATTTGCAGATTTATCTCAAGGGAAGGGGCCTGACGGACATATTTCGAGATATTTCTTCTTCTTGTTGTTCTTCTTCTGCACAGCTAAGCTGGAAGTGGCATTTGCAGCTCGCAATAGTGCAGAGTTATCTCAAAGAGAGGGGCCCCGGTTTTTCTGTATCTCTATTATGTTGGTGCGGCTTCGGAACTTTTAAATATCTTGATATATCTCGAGAACTACGCATCTGATCAAAAAATATCATAGAACATAAAAAGTAGGAAGCTTAATTCTCTACAAAACAGGTCTCTCAACATTTTGCCATAGCTCGCTTCGTTTCCGAGATATTTGCAGATTTATCTCAAGGGAAGGGGCCTAACGGACATATTTCGAGATATTTCTTCTTCTTGTTGTTCTTCTTCTGCACAGCTAAGCTGGAAGTGGCATTTGCGGCTCGCACTAGTGCAGAGTTATCTCAAAGAAAGGGGCCACGGTATTTCTGTATCCCTATTATGTTGGTGCGGCTTCGGAACTTTTAAATATCTCGATATATCTCGAAAACTAAGCTTCTGATCAAAAAATATCATAGAACATAAATTGTAGGAAACATAATTCTCTACAAAAAAGGTCTCTTAACATTTTGCCATACCTCGCTTCGTTTCCGAGATATTTGCAGATATATCTCAAGGGAAGGGGCCTGACGGACATATTTCGAGATATTTCTTCTTCTTGTTGTTCTTCTTCTGCACAGCTAAGCTGGAAGTGGCATTTGCGGCTCGCACTAGTGCAGAGTTATCTCAAAGAAAGGGGCCACGGTATTTCTGTATCCCTATTATGTTGGTGCGGCTTCGGAACTTTTAAATATCTCGATATATCTCGAAAACTACGCTTCTGATCAAAAAATATCATAGAACATAAATTGTAGGAAACATAATTCTCTACAAAAAAGGTCTCCTAACATTTTGCCATACCTCGCTTCGTTTCCGAGATATTTGCAGATATATCTCAAGGAAAGGGGCCTGACGGACATATTTCGAGATATTTCTTCTTCTTGTTGTTCTTCTTCTGCACAGCTAAGCTGGAAGTGGCATTTGCGGCTCGCACTAGCGCAGAGTTATCTCAAAGAAAGGGGCCACGGTGTTTCTGTATCTCTATTATGTTGGTGCGGCTTCGGAACTTTTAAATATCTCGATATATCTCGAAAACTACGCTTCTGATCAAAAAATATCATAGAACAGAAATTGTAGGAAACGTAATTCTCTACAAAAAAGGTCTCTTAACATTTTGCCATAGCTAGCTTCGTTTCCGAGATATTTGCAGAAATATCTCAAGGGAAGGGGCCTGACGGACATATTTCGAGATATTTCTTCTTCTTGTTGTTCTTCTTCTGCACAGCTAAGCTGGAAGTGGCATTTGCGGCTCGCACTAGTGCAGAGTTATCTCAAAGAAAGGGGCCACGGTATTTCTGTATCCCTATTATGTTGGTGCGGCTTCGGAACTTTTAAATATCTCGATATATCTCGAAAACTACGCTTCTGATCAAAAAATATCATAGGACATAAATTGTAGGAAACATAATTCTCTACAAAAAAGGTCTCTTAACATTTTGCCATACCTCGCTTCGTTTCCGAGATATTTGCAGATATATCTCAAGGGAAGGGGCCTGACGGACATATTTCGAGATATTTCTTCTTCTTGTTGTTCTTCTTCTGCACAGCTAAGCTGGAAGTGGCATTTGCGGCTCGCACTAGTGCAGAGTTATCTCAAAGAAAGGGGCCACGGTGTTTCTGTATCTCTATTATGTTGGTGCGGCTTTGGAACTTTTAAATATCTCGATATATCTCGAAAACTACGCTTCTGATCAAAAAATATCATAGAACATAAACTGTAGGAAACATAATTCGCTACAAAAAAGGTCTCTCAACATTTTGCCATAGCTCGCTTCGTTTCCGAGATATTTGCAGATATATCTCAAGGGCAGGGGCCTGACGGACATATTTCGAGATATTTCTTCTTCTTGTTGTTCTTCTTCTGCACAGCTAAGCTGGAAGTGGCATTTGCGGCTCGCACTAGTGCAGAGTTATCTCAAAGAAAGGGGCCACGGTATTTCTGTATCCCTATTATGTTGGTGCGGCTTCGGAACTTTTAAATATCTCGATATATCTCGAAAACTACGCTTCTGATCAAAAAATATCATAGAGCATAAATTGTAGGAAACATAATTCTCTACAAAAAACGTCTCTTAACATTTTGCCATAGCTCGCTTCGTTTCCGAGATATTTGCAGAGTTATCTCAAAGAAAGGGGCCACGGTGTTTCTGTATCTCTATTATGTTGGTGCGGCTTCGGAACTTTTAAATATCTCGATATATCTCGAAAACTACGCTTCTGATCAAAAAATATCATAGAACATAAATTGTAGGAAACGTAATTCTCTACAAAAAGGATCTCTTAACATTTTGCCATAGCTCGCTTCGTTTCCGAGATATTTGCGGATTTATCTCAAGGGAAGGGGCCTGACGGACATATTTCGAGATATTTCTTCTTCTTGTTGTTCTTCTTCTGCACAGCTAAGCTGGAAGTGGCATTTGCGGCTCGCACTAGCGCAGAGTTATCTCAAAGAAAGGGGCCACGGTGTTTCTGTATCTCTATTATGTTGGTGCGGCTTCGGAACTTTTAAATATCTCGATATATCTCGAAAACTACGCTTCTGATCAAAAAATATCATAGAACATAAATTGTAGGAAACGTAATTCTCTACAAAAAGGGTCTCTTAACATTTTGCCATAGCTAGCTTCGTTTCCGAGATATTTGCAGATATATCTCAAGGGAAGGGGCCTGACGGACATATTTCGAGATATTTCTTCTTCTTGTTGTTCTTCTTCTGCACAGCTAAGCTGGAAGTGGCATTTGCGGCTCGCACTAGTGCAGAGTTATCTCAAAGAAAGGGGCCACGGTATTTCTGTATCCCTATTATGTTGGTGCGGCTTCGGAACTTTTAAATATCTCGATATATCTCGAAAACTACGCTTCTGATCAAAAAATATCATAGGACATAAATTGTAGGAAACATAATTCTCTACAAAAAAGGTCTCTTAACATTTTGCCATACCTCGCTTCGTTTCCGAGATATTTGCAGATATATCTCAAGGGAAGGGGCCTGACGGACATATTTCGAGATATTTCTTCTTCTTGTTGTTCTTCTTCTGCACAGCTAAGCTGGAAGTGGCATTTGCGGCTCGCACTAGTGCAGAGTTATCTCAAAGAAAGGGGCCACGGTGTTTCTGTATCTCTATTATGTTGGTGCGGCTTTGGAACTTTTAAATATCTCGATATATCTCGAAAACTACGCTTCTGATCAAAAAATATCATAGAACATAAACTGTAGGAAACATAATTCGCTACAAAAAAGGTCTCTCAACATTTTGCCATAGCTCGCTTCGTTTCCGAGATATTTGCAGATATATCTCAAGGGCAGGGGCCTGACGGACATATTTCGAGATATTTCTTCTTCTTGTTGTTCTTCTTCTGCACAGCTAAGCTGGAAGTGGCATTTGCGGCTCGCACTAGTGCAGAGTTATCTCAAAGAAAGGGGCCACGGTATTTCTGTATCCCTATTATGTTGGTGCGGCTTCGGAACTTTTAAATATCTCGATATATCTCGAAAACTACGCTTCTGATCAAAAAATATCATAGAGCATAAATTGTAGGAAACATAATTCTCTACAAAAAACGTCTCTGAACATTTTGCCATAGCTCGCTTCGTTTCCGAGATATTTGCAGAGTTATCTCAAAGAAAGGGGCCACGGTGTTTCTGTATCTCTATTATGTTGGTGCGGCTTCGGAACTTTTAAATATCTCGATATATCTCGAAAACTACGCTTCTGATCAAAAAATATCATAGAACATAAATTGTAGGAAACGTAATTCTCTACAAAAAGGGTCTCTTAACATTTTGCCATAGCTCGCTTCGTTTCCGAGATATTTGCGGATTTATCTCAAGGGAAGGGGCCTGACGGACATATTTCGAGATATTTCTTCTTCTTGTTGTTCTTCTTCTGCACAGCTAAGCTGGAAGTGGCATTTGCGGCTCGCACTAGCGCAGAGTTATCTCAAAGAAAGGGGCCACGGTGTTTCTGTATCTCTATTATGTTGGTGCGGCTTCGGAACTTTTAAATATCTCGATATATCTCGAAAACTACGCTTCTGATCAAAAAATATCATAGAACATAAATTGTAGGAAACGTAATTCTCTACAAAAAGGGTCTCTTAACATTTTGCCATAGCTAGCTTCGTTTCCGAGATATTTGCAGATATATCTCAAGGGAAGGGGCCTGACGGACATATTTCGAGATATTTCTTCTTCTTGTTGTTCTTCTTCTGCACAGCTAAGCTGGAAGTGGCATTTACAGCTCGCAATAGTGCAGAGTTATCTCAAAGAAAGGGGCCACGGTGTTTCTGTATCTCTATTATGTTGGTGCGGCTTCGGAACTTTTAAATATCTTGATATATCTCGAGAACTACGCCTCAGATAAAAAAATATCATAGAACATAAAAAGTAGGAAACTTAATTCTCTACAAAAAAGGTCTCTTAACATTTTGCCATAGCTCGCTTCGTTTCCGAGATATTTGCAGATTTATCTCAAGGGAAGGGGCCTAACGGACATATTTCGAGATATTTCTTCTTCTTGTTGTTCTTCTTCTGCACAGCTAAACTGGAAGTGGCATTTCCAGCTCGCAATAGTGCAGAGTTATCTCAAAGAAAGGAGCCACGGTGTTTCTGTATCTCTATTATGTTGGTGCGGCTTCGGAACTTTTAAATATCTTGATATATCTCGAGAACTACGCATCTGATCAAAAAATATCATAGAACATAAAAAGTAGGAAACTTAATTCTCTACAAAAAAGGTCTCTTAACATTTTGCCATAGCTCGCTTCGTTTCCGAGATATTTGCAGATTTATCTCAAGGGAAGGGGCCTGACGGACAGATTTCGAGATATTTCTTCTTCTTGTTGTTCTTCTTCTGCACAGCTAAGCTGGAAGTGGCATTTGCAGCTCGCAATAGTGCAGAGCTATCTCAAAGAGAGGGGCCACGGTGTTTCTGTATCTCTATTATGTTGGTGCGGCTTCGGAACTTTTAAATATCTTGATATATCTCGAGAACTACGCATCAGATAAAAAAATATCATAGAACATAAAAAGTAGGAAACTTAATTCTCTACAAAAAAGGTCTCTTAACATTTTGCCATAGCTCGCTTCGTTTCCGAGATATTTGCAGATTTATCTCAAGGGAAGGGGCCTAACGGACATATTTCGAGATATTTCTTCTTCTTGTTGTTCTTCTTCTGCACAGCTAAACTGGAAGTGGCATTTCCAGCTCGCAATAGTGCAGAGTTATCTCAAAGAAAGGAGCCACGGTGTTTCTGTATCTCTATTATGTTGGTGCGGCTTCGGAACTTTTAAATATCTTGATATATCTCGAGAACTACGCATCTGATCAAAAAATATCATAGAACATAAAAAGTAGGAAACTTAATTCTCTACAAAAAAGGTCTCTTAACATTTTGCCATAGCTCGCTTCGTTTCCGAGATATTTGCAGATTTATCTCAAGGGAAGGGGCCTGACGGACATATTTCGAGATATTTCTTCTTCTTGTTGTTCTTCTTCTGCACAGCTAAGCTGGAAGTGGCATTTGCAGCTCGCAATAGTGCAGAGCTATCTCAAAGAGAGGGGCCACGGTTTTTCTGTATCTCTATTATGTTGGTGCGGCTTCGGAACTTTTAAATATCTTGATATATCTCGAGAACTACGCATCTGATCAAAAAATATCATAGAACATAAAAAGTAGGAAACTTAATTCTCTACAAAAAAGGTCTCTCAACATTTTGCCATAGCTCGCTTCGTTTCCGAGATATTTGCAGATTCAGCTCAAAGGAACGGGCCTGACGGACATATTTCGAGATACTTCTTCTTCTTGTTGTTCTTCCTCTGCACAGCTAAGCTGGAAGTGACATTTGCAGCTCGCAATAGTGCAGAGTTATCTCAAAGAAAGGGGCCACGGTGTTTCTGTATCTCTATTATGTTGGTGCGGCTTCGGAACTTTTAAATATCTCGATATATCTCGAAAACTACGCTTCTGATCAAAAAATATCATAGAACATAAATTGTAGGAAACATAATTCGCTACAAAAAAGGTCTCTCAACATTTTGCCATAGCTCGCTTCGTTTCCGAGATATTTGCAGATATATCTCAAGGGCAGGGGCCTGACGGACATATTTCGAGATATTTCTTCTTCTTGTTGTTCTTCTTCTGCACAGCTAAGCTGGAAGTGGCATTTACAGCTCGCAATAGTGCAGAGTTATCTCAAAGAAAGGGGCCACGGTGTTTCTGTATCTCTATTATGTTGGTGCGGCTTCGGAACTTTTAAATATCTTGATATATCTCGAGAACTGCGCATCTGATCAAAAAATAACATAGAGCATAAAAAGTAGGAAACTTAATTCTCTACAAAAAAGGTCTCTTAACATTTTGCCATAGCTCGCTTCGTTTCCGAGATATTTGCAGATTTATCTCAAGGGAAGGGGCCTAACGGACATATTTCGAGTTATTTCTTCTTCTTGTTGTTCTTCGTCTGCACAGCTAAACTGGAAGTGGCATTTCCAGCTCGCAATAGTGCAGAGTTATCTCAAAGAAAGGGGCCACGGTGTTTCTGTATCTCTATTATGTTGGTGCGGCTTCGGAACTTTTAAATATCTTGATATATCTCGAGAACTACGCATCTGATCAAAAAATATCATAGAACATAAAAAGTAGGAAACTTAATTCTCTACAAAAACGGTCTCTTAACATTTTGCCATAGCTCGCTTCGTTTCCGAGATATTTGCAGATTTATCTCAAGGGAAGGGGCCTAACGGACATATTTCGAGATATTTCTTCTTCTTGTTGTTCTTCTTCTGCACAGCTAAACTGGAAGTGGCATTTCCAGCTCGCAATAGTGCAGAGTTATCTCAAAGAAAGGAGCCACGGTGTTTCTGTATCTCTATTATGTTTGTGCGGCTTCGGAACTTTTAAATATCTTGATATATCTCGAGAACTACGCATCTGATCAAAAAATATCATAGAACATAAAAAGTAGGAAACTTAATTCTCTACAAAAAAGGTCTCTTAACATTTTGCCATAGCTCGCTTCGTTTCCGAGATATTTGCAGATTTATCTCAAGGGAAGGGGCCTGACGGACATATTTCGAGATATTTCTTCTTCTTGTTGTTCTTCTTCTGCACAGCTAAGCTGGAAGTGGCATTTGCAGCTCGCAATAGTGCAGAGTTATCTCAAAGAGAGGGGCCCCGGTTTTTCTGTATCTCTATTATGTTGGTGCGGCTTCGGAACTTTTAAATATCTTGATATATCTCGAGAACTACGCATCTGATCAAAAAATATCATAGAACATAAAAAGTAGGAAGCTTAATTCTCTACAAAACAGGTCTCCCAACATTTTGCCATAGCTCGCTTCGTTTCCGAGATATTTGCAGATTTATCTCAAGGGAAGGGGCCTAACGGACATATTTCGAGATATTTCTTCTTCTTGTTGTTCTTCTTCTGCACAGCTAAACTGGAAGTGGCATTTCCAGCTCGCAATAGTGCAGAGTTATCTCAAAGAAAGGGGCCACGGTGTTTCTGTATCTCTATTATGTTGGTGCGGCTTCGGAACTTTTAAATATCTTGATATATCTCGAGAACTACGCATCTGATCAAAAAATATCATAGAACATAAAAAGTAGGAAACTTAATTCTCTACAAAAGAGGTCTCTTAACATTTTGCCATAGCTCGCTTAGTTTCCGAGATATTTGCAGATTTATCTCAAGGGAAGGGGCCTAACGGACATATTTCGAGATATTTCTTCTTCTTGTTGTTCTTCTTCTGCACAGCTAAGCTGGAAGTGGCATTTGCGGCTCGCACTAGTGCAGAGTTATCTCAAAGAAAGGGGCCACGGTATTTCTGTATCCCTATTATGTTGGTGCGGCTTCGGAACTTTTAAATATCTCGATATATCTCGAAAACTACGCTTCTGATCAAAAAATATCATAGAACATAAATTGTAGGAAACATAATTCTCTACAAAAAAGGTCTCTTAACATTTTGCCATACCTCGCTTCGTTTCCGAGATATTTGCAGATATATCTCAAGGGAAGGGGCCTGACGGACATATTTCGAGATATTTCTTCTTCTTGTTGTTCTTCTTCTGCACAGCTAAGCTGGAAGTGGCATATGCGGCTCGCACTAGTGCAGAGTTATCTCAAAGAAAGGGGCCACGGTGTTTCTGTATCTCTATTATGTTGGTGCGGTTTCGGAACTTTTAAATATCTTGATATATCTCGAGAACTACGCATCTGATCAAAAAATATCATAGAACATAAAAAGTAGGAAACTTAATTCTCTACAAAAGAGGTCTCTTAACATTTTGCCATAGCTCGCTTAGTTTCCGAGATATTTGCAGATTTATCTCAAGGGATGGGGCCTAACGGACATATTTCGAGATATTTCTTCTTCTTGTTGTTCTTCTTCTGCACAGCTAAGCTGGAAGTGGCATTTGCGGCTCGCACTAGTGCAGAGTTATCTCAAAGAAAGGGGCCACGGTATTTCTGTATCCCTATTATGTTGGTGCGGCTTCGGAACTTTTAAATATCTCGATATATCTCGAAAACTACGCTTCTGATCAAAAAATATCATAGAACATAAATTGTAGGAAACATAATTCTCTACAAAAAAGGTCTCTTAACATTTTGCCATACCTCGCTTCGTTTCCGAGATATTTGCAGATATATCTCAAGGGAAGGGGCCTGACGGACATATTTCGAGATATTTCTTCTTCTTGTTGTTCTTCTTCTGCACAGCTAAGCTGGAAGTGGCATTTGCGGCTCGCACTAGTGCAGAGTTATCTCAAAGAAAGGGGCCACGGTATTTCTGTATCCCTATTATGTTGGTGCGGCTTCGGAACTTTTAAATATCTCGATATATCTCGAAAACTACGCTTCTGATCAAAAAATATCATAGAACATAAATTGTAGGAAACATAATTCTCTACAAAAAAGGTCTCTTAACATTTTGCCATACCTCGCTTCGTTTCCGAGATATTTGCAGATATATCTCAAGGGAAGGGGCCTGACGGACATATTTCGAGATATTTCTTCTTCTTGTTGTTCTTCTTCTGCACAGCTAAGCTGGAAGTGGCATTTGCGGCTCGCACTAGTGCAGAGTTATCTCAAAGAAAGGGGCCACGGTGTTTCTGTATCTCTATTATGTTGGTGCGGCTTTGGAACTTTTAAATATCTCGATATATCTCGAAAACTACGCTTCTGATCAAAAAATATCATAGAACATAAACTGTAGGAAACATAATTCGCTACAAAAAAGGTCTCTCAACATTTTGCCATAGCTCGCTTCGTTTCCGAGATATTTGCAGATATATCTCAAGGGCAGGGGCCTGACGGACATATTTCGAGATATTTCTTCTTCTTGTTGTTCTTCTTCTGCACAGCTAAGCTGGAAGTGGCATTTACAGATCGCAATAGTGCAGAGTTATCTCAAAGAAAGGGGCCACGGTGTTTCTGTATCTCTATTATGTTGGTGCGGCTTCGGAACTTTTGAATATCTTGATATATCTCGAGAACTACGCATCTGATCAAAAAATATCATAGAACATAAAAAGTAGGAAACTTAATTCTCTACAAAAAAGGTCTCTTAACATTTTGCCATAGCTCGCTTCGTTTCCGAGATATTTGCAGATTTATCTCAAGGGAAGGGGCCTAACGGACATATTTCGAGTTATTTCTTCTTCTTGTTGTTCTTCCTCTGCACAGCTAAACTGGAAGTGGCATTTCCAGCTCGCAATGGTGCAGAGTTATCTCAAAGAAAGGGGCCACGGTGCTTCTGTATCTCTATTATGTTGGTGCGGCTTCGGAACTTTTAAATATCTTGATATATCTCGAGAACTACGCATCTGATCAAAAAATATCATAGAACATAAAAAGTAGGAAACTTAATTCTCTACAAAAAAGGTCTCTTAACATTTTGCCATAGCTCGCTTCGTTTCCGAGATATTTGCAGATTTATCTCAAGGGAAGGGGCCTAACGGACATATTTCGAGATATTTCTTCTTCTTGTTGTTCTTCTTCTGCACAGCTAAGCTGGAAGTGGCATTTGCAGCTCGCAATAGTGCAGAGTTATCTCAAAGAGAGGGGCCACGGTTTTTCTGTATCTCTATTATGTTGGTGCGGCTTCGGAACTTTTAAATATCTTGATATATCTCGAGAACTACGCATCTGATCAAAAAATATCATAGAACATAAAAAGTAGGAAACTTAATTCTCTACAAAAAAGGTCTCTGAACATTTTGCCATAGCTCGCTTCGTTTCCGAGATATTTGCAGATTTATCTCAAGGGAAGGGGCCTAACGGACATATTTCGAGATATTTCTTCTTCTTGTTGTTCTTCTTCTGCACAGCTAAACTGGAAGTGGCATTTCCAGCTCGCAATAGTGCAGAGTTATCTCAAAGAAAGGGGCCACGGTGTTTCTGTATCTCTATTATGTTGGTGCGGCTTCGGAACTTTTAAATATCTTGATATATCTCGAGAACTACGCATCTGATCAAAAAATATCATAGAACATAAAAAGTAGGAAACTTAATTCTCTACAAAAGAGGTCTCTTAACATTTTGCCATAGCTCGCTTAGTTTCCGAGATATTTGCAGATTTATCTCAAGGGAAGGGGCCCAACGGACATATTTCGAGATATTTCTTCTTCTTGTTGTTCTTCTTCTGCACAGCTAAACTGGAAGTGGCATTTCCAGCTCGCAATAGTGCAGAGTTATCTCAAAGAGAGGGGCCACGGTGTTTCTGTATCTCTATTATGTTGGTGCGGCTTCGGAACTTTTAAATATCTTGATATATATCGAGAACTACGCATCTGATCAAAAAATATCATAGAAGATAAAAAGTAGGAAACTTAATTCTCTACAAAAAAGGTCTCTTAACATTTTGCCATAGCTCGCTTCGTTTCCGAGATATTTGCAGATTTATCGCAAGGGAAGGGGCCTGACGGACATATTTCGAGATATTTCTTCTTCTTGTTGTTCTTCTTCTGCACAGCTAAGCTGGAAGTGGCATTTGCGGCTCGCACTAGTGCAGAGTTATCTCAAAGAAAGGGGCCACGGTATTTCTGTATCCCTATTATGTTGGTGCGGCTTCGGAACTTTTAAATATCTCGATATATCTCGAAAACTACGCTTCTGATCAAAAAATATCATAGAACATAAATTGTAGGAAACATAATTCTCTACAAAAAAGGTCTCTTAACATTTTGCCATACCTCGCTTCGTTTCCGAGATATTTGCAGATATATCTCAAGGGAAGGGGCCTGACGGACATATTTCGAGATATTTCTTCTTCTTGTTGTTCTTCTTCTGCACAGCTAAGCTGGAAGTGGCATATGCGGCTCGCACTAGTGCAGAGTTATCTCAAAGAAAGGGGCCACGGTGTTTCTGTATCTCTATTATGTTGGTGCGGTTTCGGAACTTTTAAATATCTTGATATATCTCGAGAACTACGCATCTGATCAAAAAATATCATAGAACATAAAAAGTAGGAAACTTAATTCTCTACAAATAAGGTCTCTTAACATTTTGCCATAGCTCGCTTCGTTTCCGAGATATTTGCAGATTTATCTCAAGGGAAGGGGCCTGACGGACATATTTCGAGATATTTCTTCTTCTTGTTGTTCTTCTTCTGCGCAGCTAAGCTGGAAGTGGCATTTGCAGCTCGCAATAGTGCAGAGATATCTCAAAGAAAGGGGCCACGCTCTTTCTGTATCTCTATTATGTTGGTGCGGCTTCGGAACTTTTAAATATCTTGATATATATCGAGAGCTACGCGTCTGATCAAAAAATATCATAGAACATAAAAAGTAGGAAACATAATTCTCTACAAAAAAGGTCTCTTAACATTTTGCCATAGCTCGCTTCGTTTCCGAGATATTTGCAGATTTATCTCAAGGGAAGGGGCCTGACGGACATATTTCGAGATATTTCTTCTTCTTGTTGTTCTTCTTCTGCACAGCTAAGCTGGAAGTGGCATTTGCGGCTCGCACTAGTGCAGAGTTATCTCAAAGAAAGGGGCCACGGTGTTTCTGTATCTCTATTATGTTGGTGCGGCTTCGGAACTTTTAAACAACTCGATATATCTCGAAAACTACGCTTCTGATCAAAAAATATCATAGAACATAAATTGTAGGAAACATAATTCTCTACAAAAAAGGTCTCTTAACATTTTGTCATAGCTCGCTTCGTTTCCGAGATATTTGCAGATATATCTCATGGGAAGGGGCCTGACGGACATATTTCGAGATATTTCTTCTTCTTGTTGTTCTTCTTCTGCACAGCTAAGCTGGAAGTGGCATTTGCGGCTCGCACTAGTGCAGAGTTATCTCAAAGAAAGGGGCCACGGTGTTTCTGTATCTCTATTATGTTGGTGCGGCTTCGGAACTTTTAAATATCTCGATATATCTCGAAAACTACGCTTCTGATCAAAAAATATCATAGAACATAAATTGTAGGAAACATAATTCTCTACAAAAAAGGTCTCTTAACATTTTGTCATAGCTCGTTTCGTTTCCGAGATATTTGCAGATATATCTCAAGGGAAGGGGCCTGACGGACATATTTCGAGATATTTCTTCTTCTTGTTGTTCTTCTTCTGCACAGCTAAGCTGGAAGTGGCATTTGCAGCTCGCAATAGTGCAGAGATATCTCAAAGAAAGGGGCCACGCTGTTTCTGTATCTCTATTATGTTGGTGCGGCTTCGGAACTTTTAAATATCTTGATATATCTCGAGAACTACGCATCTGATCAAAAAATATCATAGAACATAAAAAGTAGGAAACTTAATTCTCTACAAAAAAGGTCTCTTAACATTTTGCCATAGCTCGCTTCGTTTCCGAGATATTTGCAGATTTATCTCAAGGGAAGGGGCCTGACGGACATATTTCGAGATATTTCTTCTTCTTGTTGTTCTTCTTCTGCACAGCTAAGCTGGAAGTGGCATTTGCAGCTCGCAATAGTGCAGAGTTATCTCAAAGAGAGGGGCCACGGTTTTTCTGTATCTCTATTATGTTGGTGCGGCTTCGGAACTTTTAAATATCTTGATATATATCGAGAGCTACGCGTCTGATCAAAAAATATCATAGAACATAAAAAGTAGGAAACATAATTCTCTACAAAAAAGGTCTCTTAACATTTTGCCATAGCTCGCTTCGTTTCCGAGATATTTGCAGATATATCTCAAGGGAAGGGGCCTGACGGACATATTTCGAGATATTTCTTCTTCTTGTTGTTCTTCTTCTGCACAGCTAAGCTGGAAGTGGCATTTGCGGCTCGCACTAGTGCAGAGTTATCTCAAAGAAAGGGGCCACGGTGTTTCTGTATCCCTATTATGTTGGTATGGCTTCGGAACTTTTAAATATCTCCATATATCTCGAAAACTACGCTTCTGATCAAAAAATATCATAGAACTTAAATTGTAGGAAACATAATTCTCTACAAAAAACGTCTCTTAACATTTTGCCATAGCTCGCTTCGTTTCCGAGATATTTGCCGATTCAGCTCAAAGGAACTGGCCTGACGGACATATTTCGAGATATTTCTTCTTCTTGTTGTTCTTCCTCTGCACAGCTAAGCTGGAAGTGGCATTTGCAGCTCGCAATAGTGCAGAGTTATCTCAAAGAAAGGGGCCACGGTGTTTCTGTATCTCTATTATGTTGGTGCGGCTTCGGAACTTTTAAATATCTTGATATATCTCGAGAACTACGCATCTGATCAAAAAATATCATAGAACATTAAAAGTAGGAAACTTAATTCTCTACAAAAAAGGTCTCTTAACATTTTGCCATAGCTCGCTTCGTTTCCGAGATATTTGCAGATTTATCTCAAGGGAAGGGGCCTGACGGACATATTTCGAGATATTTCTTCTTCTTGTTGTTCTTCTTCTGCACAGCTAAGCTGGAAGTGGCATTTGCAGCTCGCAATAGTGCAGAGTTATCTCAAAGAGAGGGGCCACGGTTTTTCTGTATCTCTATTATGTTGGTGCGGCTTCGGAACTTTTAAATATCTTGATATATCTCGAGAACTACGCATCTGATCAAAAAATATCATAGAACATAAAAAGTAGGAAACTTAATTCTCTACAAAAAAGGTCTCTCAACATTTTGCCATAGCTCGCTTCGTTTCCGAAATATTTGCAGATTTATCTCAAGGGAAGGGGCCTAACGGACATATTTCGAGATATTTCTTCTTCTTGTTGTTCTTCTTCTGCGCAGCTAAGCTGGAAGTGGCATTTGCAGCTCGCAATAGTGCAGAGATATCTCAAAGAAAGGGGCCACGCTGTTTCTGTATCTCTATTATGTTGGTGCGGCTTCGGAACTTTTAAATATCTTGATATATATCGAGAGCTACGCGTCTGATCAAAAAATATCATAGAACATAAAAAGTAGGAAACATAATTCTCTACAAAAAAGGTCTTTTAACATTTTGCCATAGCTCGCTTCGTTTCCGAGATATTTGCAGATATATCTCAAGGGAAGGGGCCTGACGGACATATTTCGAGATATTTCTTCTTCTTGTTGTTCTTCTTCTGCACAGCTAAGCTAGAAGTGGCATTTGCAGCTCGCAATAGTGCAGAGTTATCTCAAAGAAAGGGGCCACGGTGTTTCTGTATCTCTATTACGTTGGTGCGGCTTCGGAACTTTTAAATATCTTGATATATCTCGAGAACTACGCATCTGATCAAAAAATATCATAGAACATAAAAAGTAGGAAACTTAATTCTCTACAAAAAAGGTCTCTTAACATTTTGCCATAGCTCGCTTCGTTTCCGAGATATTTGCAGATATATCTCAAGGGAAGGGGCCTGACGGACATATTTCGAGATATTTCTTCTTCTTGTTGTTCTTCTTCTGCACAGCTAAGCTGGAAGTGGCATTTGCGGCTCGCACTAGTGCAGAGTTATCTCAAAGAAAGGGGCCACGGTGTTTCTGTATCTCTATTATGTTGGTGCGGCTTCGGAACTTTTAAACATCTCGATATATCTCGAAAACTACGCTTCTGATCAAAAAATATCATAGAACATAAATTGTAGGAAACATAATTCTCTACAAAAAAGGTCTCTTAACATTTTGTCATAGCTCGCTTCGTTTCCGAGATATTTGCAGATATATCTCAAGGGAAGGGGCCTGACGGACATTTTTCGAGATATTTCTTCTTCTTGTTGTTCTTCTTCTGCACAGCTAAGCTGGAAGTGGCATTTGCGGCTCGCACTAGTGCAGAGTTATCTCAAAGAAAGGGGCCACGGTGTTTCTGTATCCCTATTATGTTGGTATGGCTTCGGAACTTTTAAATATCTCCATATATCTCGAAAACTACGCTTCTGATCAAAAAATATCATAGAACTTAAATTGTAGGAAACATAATTTTCTACAAAAAACGTCTCTTAACATTTTGCCATAGCTCGCTTCGTTTCCGAGATATTTGCCGATTCAGCTCAAAGGAACTGGCCTGACGGACATATTTCGAGATATTTCTTCTTCTTGTTGTTCTTCGTCTGCACAGCTAAGCTGGAAGTGGCATTTGCAGCTCGCAATAGTGCAGAGTTATCTCAAAGAAAGGGGCCACGGTGTTTCTGTATCTCTATTATGTTGGTGCGGCTTCGGAACTTTTAAATATCTTGATATATCTCGAGAACTACGCATCAGATAAAAAAATATCATAGAACATAAAAAGTAGGAAACTTAATTCTCTACAAAAAAGGTCTCTTAACATTTTGCCATAGCCCTCTTCGTTTCCGAGATATTTGCAGATTTATCTCAAGGGAAGGGGCCTGACGGACATTAATCGAGATATTTCTTCTTCTTGATGTTCTTCTTCTGCACAGCTAAGCTTGAAGTGGCATTTGCAGCTCGCAATAGTGCAGAGTTATCTCAAAGAAAGGGGCCACGGTGTTTCTGTATCTCTATTATGTTGGTGCGGCTTCGGAACTTTTAAATATCTTGATATATCTCGAGAACTACGCATCTGATCAAAAAATATCATAGAACATAAAAAGTAGGAAACTTAATTCTCTACAAAAAAGGTCTCTTAACATTTTGCCATAGCTCGCTTCGTTTCCGAGATATTTGCAGATTTATCTCAAGGGAAGGGGCCTAACGGACATATTTCGAGATATTTCTTCTTCTTGTTGTTCTTCTTCTGCACAGCTAAACTGGAAGTGGCATTTCCAGCTCGCAATAGTGCAGAGTTATCTCAAAGAGAAGGGCCACGGTGTTTCTGTATCTCTATTATGTTGGTGCGGCTTCGGAACTTTTAAATATCTTGATATATCTCGAGAACTACGCATCTGATCAAAAAATATCATAGAAGATAAAAAGTAGGAAACTTAATTCTCTATAAAAAAGGTCTCTTAACATTTTGCCATAGCTCGCTTCGTTTCCGAGATATTTGCAGATTTATCTCAAGGGAAGGGGCCTGACGGACATATTTCGAGATATTTCTTCTTCTTGTTGTTCTTCTTCTGCACAGCTAAGCTGGAAGTGGCATTTGCGGCTCGCCCTAGTGCAGAGTTATCTCAAAGAAAGGGGCCACGGTGTTTCTGTATCTCTATTATGTTGGTGCGGTTTCGGAACTTTTAAATATCTTGATATATCTCGAGAACTACGCATCTGATCAAAAAATATCATAGAACATAAAAAGTAGGAAACATAATTCTCTACAAAAAACGTCTCTTAACATTTTGCCATAGCTCGCTTCGTTTCCGAGATATTTGCCGATTCAGCTCAAAGGAACTGGCCTGACGGACATATTTCGAGATATTTCTTCTTCTTGTTGTTCTTCCTCTGCACAGCTAAGCTGGAAGTGGCATTTGCAGCTCGCAATAGTGCAGAGTTATCTCAAAGAAAGGGGCCACGGTGTTTCTGTATCTCTATTATGTTGGTGCGGCTTCGGAACTTTTAAATATCTCGATATATCTCGAAAACTACGCTTCTGATCAAAAAATATCATAGAACTTAAATTGTAGGAAACATAATTCTCTACAAAAAACGTCTCTTAACATTTTGCCATAGCTCGCTTCGTTTCCGAGATATTTGCAGATTTATCTCAAGGGAAGGGGCCTAACGGACATATTTCGAGATATTTCTTCTTCTTGTTGTTCTTCCTCTGCACAGCTAAGCTGGAAGTGGCATTTGCAGCTCGCAATAGTGCAGAGTTATCTCAAAGAAAGGGGCCACGGTGTTTCTGTATCTCTATTATGTTGGTGCGGCTTCGGAACTTTTAAATATCTCGATATATCTCGAAAACTACGCTGCTGATCAAAAAATATCATAGAACATAAATTGTAGGAAACATAATTCTCTACAAAAAACGTCTCTTAACATTTTGCCATAGCTCGCTTCGTTTCCGAGATATTTGCAGATTCAGCTCAAAGGAACGGGCCTGACGGACATATTTCGAGATACTTCTTCTTCTTCTTGTTCTTCCTCTGCACAGGTAAGCTGGAAGTGGCATTTGCAGCTCGCAATAGTGCAGAGTTATCTCAAAGAAAGGGGCCACGGTGTTTCTGTATCTCTATTATGTTGGTGCGGCTTCGGAACTTTTAAATATCTCGATATATCTCGAAAACTACGCTTCTGATCAAAAAATATCATAGAACATAAATTGTAGGAAACATAATTCGCTACAAAAAAGGTCTCTCAACATTTTGCCATAGCTCGCTTCGTTTCCGAGATATTTGCAGATATATCTCAAGGGCAGGGGTCTAACGGACATATTTCGAGATATTTCTTCTTCTTGTTGTTCTTCTTCTGCACAGCTAAACTGGAAGTGGCATTTCCAGCTCGCAATAGTGCAGAGTTATCTCAAAGAGAGGGGCCACGGTGTTTCTGTATCTCTATTATGTTGGTGCGGCTTCGGAACTTTTAAATATCATGATATATCTCGAGAACTACGCATCTGATCAAAAAATATCATAGAACATAAAAAGTAGGAAACTTAATTCTCTACAAAAAAGGTCTCTTAACATTTTGCCATAGCTCGCTTCGTTTCCGAGATATTTGCAGATTTATCTCAAGGGAAGGGGCCTAACGGACATATTTCGAGATATTTCTTCTTCTTGTTGTTCTTCTTCTGCACAGCTAAGCTGGAAGTGGCATTTGCGGCTCGCACTAGTGCAGAGTTATCTCAAAGAAAGGGGCCACGGTGTTTCTGTATCTCTATTATGATGGTGCGGCTTCGGAACTTTTAAATATCTCGATATATCTCGAAAACTACGCTTCTGATCAAAAAATATCATAGAACATAAATTGTAGGAAACATAATTCTCTACAAAAAACGTCTCTTAACATTTTGCCATAGCTCGCTTGGTTTCCGAGATATTTGCAGATTCAGCTCAAAGGAACGGGCCTGACGGACATATTTCGAGATACTTCTTCTTCTTGTTGTTCTTCCTCTGCACAGCTAAGCTGGAAGTGGCATTTGCAGCTCGCAATAGTGCAGAGTTATCTCAAAGAAAGGGGCCACGGTGTTTCTGTATCTCTATTATGTTGGTGCGGCTTCGGAACTTTTAAATATCTCGATATATCTCGAAAACTTCGCTTCTGATCAAAAAATATCATAGAATATAAATTGTAGGAAACATAATTCGCTACAAAAAAGGTCTCTTAACATTTTGCCATAGCTCGCTTCGTTTCCGAGATATTTGCAGATTTATCTCAAGGGAAGGGGCCTGACGGACATATTTCGAGATATTTCTTCTTCTTGTTGTTCTTCTTCTGCACAGCTAAGCTGGAAGTGGCATTTGCGGCTCGCACTAGTGCAGAGTTATCTCAAAGAAAGGGGCCACGGTGTTTCTGTATCTCTATTATGTTGGTGCGGCTTCGGAACTTTTAAATATCTCGATATATCTCGAAAACTACGCTTCTGATCAAAAAATATCATAGAACATAAATTGTAGGAAACATAATTCTCTACAAAAAAGGTCTCTTAACATTTTGTCATAGCTCGCTTCGTTTCCGAGATATTTGCAGATATATCTCAAGGGAAGGGGCCTGACGGACATATTTCGAGATATTTCTTCTTCTTGTTGTTCTTCTTCTGCACAGCTAAGCTGGAAGTGGCATTTACAGCTCGCAATAGTGCAGAGTTATCTCAAAGAAAGGGGCCACGGTGTTTCTGTATCCCTATTATGTTGGTGCGGCTTCGGAACTTTTAAATATCTCGATATATCTCGAAAACTACGCTTCTGATCAAAAAATATCATAGAACATAAATTGTAGGAAACATAATTCTCTACAAAAAACATCTCTTAACATTTTGCCATAGCTCGCTTCGTTTCCGAGATATTTGCCGATTCAGCTCAAAGGAACTGGCCTGACGGACATATTTCGAGATATTTCTTCTTCTTGTTGTTCTTCTTCTGCACAGCTAAGCTGGAAGTGGCATTTCCGGCTCGCACTAGTGCAGAGTTATCTCAAAGAAAGGGGCCACGGTGTTTCTGTATCTCTATTATGTTGGTGCGGCTTCGGAACTTTTAAATATCTCGATATATCTCGAAAACTACGCTTCTGATCAAAAAATATCATAGAACATAAATTGTAGGAAACATAATTCTCTACAAAAAACGTCTCTTAACGTTTTGCCATAGCTCGCTTCGTTTCCGAGATATTTGCAGATTCAGCTCAAAGGAACGGGCCTGACGGACATATTTCGAGATACTTCTTCTTCTTCTTGTTCTTCCTCTGCACAGCTAAGCTGGAAGTGGCATTTGCAGCTCGCAATAGTGCAGAGTTATCTCAAAGAAAGGGGCCACGGTGTTTCTGTATCTCTATTATGTTGGTGCGGCTTCGGAACTTTTAAATATCTCGATATATCTCGAAAACTACGCTTCTGATCAAAAAATATCATAGAACATAAATTGTAGGAAACATAATTCGCTACAAAAAAGGTCTCTCAACATTTTGCCATAGCTCGCTTCGTTTCCGAGATATTTGCAGATATATCTCAAGGGCAGGGGTCTAACGGACATATTTCGAGATATTTCTTCTTCTTGTTGTTCTTCTTCTGCACAGCTAAACTGGAAGCGGCATTTCCAGCTCGCAATAGTGCAGAGTTATCTCAAAGAGAGGGGCCACGGTGTTTCTGTATCTCTATTATGTTGGTGCGGCTTCGGAACTTTTAAATATCTTGATATATCTCGAGAACTACGCATCTGATCAAAAAATATCATAGAACATAAAAAGTAGGAAACTTAATTCTCTACAAAAAAGGTCTCTTAACATTTTGCCATAGCTCGCTTCGTTTCCGAGACATTTGCAGATTTATCTCAAGGGAAGGGGCCTAACGGACATATTTCGAGATATTTCTTCTTCTTGTTGTTCTTCTTCTGCACAGCTAAGCTGGAAGTGGCATTTGCGGCTCGCACTAGTGCAGAGTTATCTCAAAGAAAGGGGCCACGGTGTTTCTGTATCTCTATTATGATGGTGCGGCTTCGGAACTTTTAAATATCTCGATATATCTCGAAAACTACGCTTCTGATCAAAAAATATCATAGAACATAAATTGTAGGAAACATAATTCTCTACAAAAAACGTCTCTTAACATTTTGCCATAGCTCGCTTGGTTTCCGAGATATTTGCAGATTCAGCTCAAAGGAACGGGCCTGACGGACATATTTCGAGATACTTCTTCTTCTTGTTGTTCTTCCTCTGCACAGCTAAGCTGGAAGTGGCATTTGCAGCTCGCAATAGTGCAGAGTTATCTCAAAGAAAGGGGCCACGGTGTTTCTGTATCTCTATTATGTTGGTGCGGCTTCGGAACTTTTAAATATCTCGATATATCTCGAAAACTACGCTTCTGATCAAAAAATATCATAGAACATAAAAAGTAGGAAACTTAATTCTCTACAAATAAGGTCTCTTAACATTTTGCCATAGCTCGCTTCGTTTCCGAGATATTTGCAGATTTATCTCAAGGGAAGGGGCCTGACGGACATATTTCGAGATATTTCTTCTTCTTGTTGTTCTTCTTCTGCGCAGCTAAGCTGGAAGTGGCATTTGCAGCTCGCAATAGTGCAGAGATATCTCAAAGAAAGGGGCCACGCTGTTTCTGTATCTCTATTATGTTGGTGCGGCTTCGGAACTTTTAAATATCTTGATATATCTCGAGAGCTACGCGTCTGATCAAAAAATATCATAGGACATAAAAAGTAGGAAACATAATTCTCTACAAAAAAGGTTTCTTAACATTTTGCCATAGCTCGCTTCGTTTCCGAGATATTTGCAGATTTATCTCAAGGGAAGGGGCCTGACGGACATATTTCGAGATATTTCTTCTTCTTGTTGTTCTTCTTCTGCACAGCTAAGCTGGAAGTGGCATTTGCGGCTCGCACTAGTGCAGAGTTATCTCAAAGAAAGGGGCCACGGTGTTTCTGTATCTCTATTATGTTGGTGCGGCTTCGGAACTTTTAAATATCTCGATATATCTCGAAAACTACGCTTCTGATCAAAAAATATCATAGAACATAAATTGTAGGAAACATAATTCTCTACAAAAAAGGTCTCTTAACATTTTGTCATAGCTCGCTTCGTTTCCGAGATATTTGCAGATATATCTCAAGGGAAGGGGCCTGACGGACATATTTCGAGATATTTCTTCTTCTTGTTGTTCTTCTTCTGCACAGCTAAGCTGGAAGTGGCATTTGCGGCTCGCACTAGTGCAGAGTTATCTCAAAGAAAGGGGCCACGGTGTTTCTGTATCCCTATTATGTTGGTGCGGCTTCGGAACTTTTAAATATCTCGATATATCTCGAAAACTACGCTTCTGATCAAAAAATATCATAGAACTTAAATTGTAGGAAACATAATTCTCTACAAAAAACGTCTCTTAACATTTTGCCATAGCTCGCTTCGTTTCCGAGATATTTGCAGATTTATCTCAAGGGAAGGGGCCTAACGGACATATTTCGAGATATTTCTTCTTCTTGTTGTTCTTCCTCTGCACAGCTAAGCTGGAAGTGGCATTTGCAGCTCGCAATAGTGCAGAGTTATCTCAAAGAAAGGGGCCACGGTGTTTCTGTATCTCTATTATTTTGGTGCGGCTTCGGAACTTTTAAATATCTTGATATATCTCGAGAACTACGCATCTGATCAAAAATTATCATAGAACATAAAAAGTAGGAAACTTAATTCTCTACAAAAAAGGTCTCTTAACATTTTGCCATAGCTCGCTTCGTTTCCGAGATATTTGCAGATTTATCTCAAGGGAAGGGGCCTGACGGACATATTTCGAGATATTTCTTCTTCCTGTTGTTCTTCCTCTGCACAGCTAAACTGGAAGTGGCATTTCCAGCTCGCAATAGTGCAGAGTTATCTCAAAGAAAGGAGCCACGGTGTTTCTGTATCTCTATTATGTTGGTGCGGCTTCGGAACTTTTAAATATCTTGATATATCTCGAGAACTACGCATCTGATCAAAAAATATCATAGAACATAAAAAGTAGGAAACTTAATTCTCTACAAAAAAGGTCTCTTAACATTTTGCCATACCTCGCTTCGTTTCCGAGATATTTGCAGATTTATCTCAAGGGAAGGGGCCTGACGGACATATTTCGAGATATTTCTTCTTCTTGTTGTTCTTCTTCTGCACAGCTAAACTGGAAGTGGCATTTCCAGCTCGCAATAGTGCAGAGTTATCTCAAAGAAAGGAGCCACGGTGTTTCTGTATCTCTATTATGTTGGTGCGGCTTCGGAACTTTTAAATATCTTGATATATCTCGAGAACTACGCATCTGATCAAAAAATATCATAGAACGTAAAAAGTAGGAAACTTAATTCTCTACAAAAAAGGTCTCTTAACATTTTGCCATACCTCGCTTCGTTTCCGAGATATTTGCAGATTTATCTCAAGGGAAGGGGCCTGTCGGACATATTTCGAGATATTTCTTCTTCTTGTTGTTCTTCTTCTGCACAGCTAAGCTGGAAGTGGCATTTGCGGCTCGCACTAGTGCAGAGTTATCTCAAAGAAAGGGGCCACGGTGTTTCTGTATCTCTATTATGTTGGTGCGGCTTCGGAACTTTTAAATATCTCGATATATCTCGAAAACTACGCTTCTGATCGAAAAATATCATAGAACATAAATTGTAGGAAACATAATTCTCTACAAAAAACGTTTCTTAACATTTTGCCATAGCTCGCTTCGTTTCCGAGATATTTGCAGATTCAGCTCAAAGGAACGGGCCTGACGGACATATTTCGAGATACTTCTTTTTCTTGTTGTTCTTCCTCTGCACAGCTAAGCTGGAAGTGGCATTTGCAGCTCGCAATAGTGCAGAGTTATCTCAAAGAAAGGGGCCACGGTGTTTCTGTATCTCTATTATGTTGGTGCGGCTTCGGAACTTTTAAATATCTTGATATATCTCGAGAACTACGCATCTGATCAAAAAATATCATAGAACATAAAAAGTAGGAAACTTAATTCTCTACAAAAAAGGTCTCTTAACATTTTGCCATAGCTCGCTTCGTTTCCGAGATATTTGCAGATTTATCTCAAGGGATGGGGCCTGACGGACATATTTCGAGATATTTCTTCTTCTTGTTGTTCTTCTTCTGCACAGCTAAGCTGGAAGTGGCATTTGCGGCTCGCACTATTGCAGAGTTATCTCAAAGAAAGGGGCCACGGTGTTTCTGTATCTCTATTATGTTGGTGCGGCTTCGGAACTTTTAAATATCTCGATATATCTCGAAAACTACGCTTCTGATCAAAAAATATCATAGAACATAAATTGTAGGAAACATAATTCTCTACAAAAAAGGTCTCTCAACATTTTGCCATAGCTCGCTTCGTTTCCGAGATATTTGCAGATATATCTCAAGGGCAGGGGCCTGACGGACATATTTCGAGATATTTCTTCTTCTTGATGTTCTTCTTCTGCACAGCTAAGCTGGAAGTGGCATTTACAGCTCGCAATAGTGCAGAGTTATCTCAAAGAAAGGGGCCACGGTGTTTCTGTATCTCTATTATGTTGGTGCGGCTTCGGAACTTTTAAATATCTTGATATATCTCGAGAACTACGCATCTGATCAAAAAATATCATAGAACATAAAAAGTAGGAAACTTAATTCTCTACAAAAAAGGTCTCTTAACATTTTGCCATAGCTCGCTTCGTTTCCGAGATATTTGCAGATTTATCTCAAGGGAAGGGGCCTAACGGACATATTTCGAGATATTTCTTCTTCTTGTTGTTCTTCTTCTACACAGCTAAGCTGGAAGTGGCATTTGCGGCTCGCACTATTGCAGAGTTATCTCAAAGAAAGGGGCCACGGTGTTTCTGTATCTCTATTATGTTGGTGCGGCTTCGGAACTTTTAAATATCTTGATATATCTCGAGAACTACGCGTCTGATCAAAAAATATCATAGAACATAAAAAGTAGGAAACATAATTCTCTACAAAAAAGGTCTCTTAACATTTTGCCATAGCTCGCTTCGTTTCCGAGATATTTGCAGATTTATCTCAAGGGAAGGGGCCTGACGGACATATTTCGAGATATTTCTTCTTCTTGTTGTTCTTCTTCTGCACAGCTAAGCTGGAAGTGGCATTTGCGGCTCGCACTAGTGCAGAGTTATCTCAAAGAAAGGGGCCACGGTGTTTCTGTATCTCTATTATGTTGGTGCGGCTTCGGAACTTTTAAATATCTCGATATATCTCGAAAACTACGCTTCTGATCAAAAAATATCATAGAACATAAATTGTAGGAAACATAATTCTCTACAAAAAAGGTCTCTTAACATTTTGTCATAGCTCGCTTCGTTTCCGAGATATTTGCAGATATATCTCAAGGGAAGGGGCCTGACGGACATATTTCGAGATATTTCTTCTTCTTGTTGTTCTTCTTCTGCACAGCTAAGCTGGAAGTGGCATTTGCGGCTCGCACTAGTGCAGAGTTATCTCAAAGAAAGGGGCCACGGTGTTTCTGTATCCCTATTATGTTGGTGCGGCTTCGGAACTTTTAAATATCTCGATATATCTCGAAAACTACGCTTCTGATCAAAAAATATCATAGAACTTAAATTGTAGGAAACATAATTCTCTACAAAAAACGTCTCTTAACATTTTGCCATAGCTCGCTTCGTTTCCGAGATATTTGCAGATTTATCTCAAGGGAAGGGGCCTAACGGACATATTTCGAGATATTTCTTCTTCTTGTTGTTCTTCCTCTGCACAGCTAAGCTGGAAGTGGCATTTGCAGCTCGCAATAGTGCAGAGTTATCTCAAAGAAAGGGGCCACGGTGTTTCTGTATCTCTATTATTTTGGTGCGGCTTCGGAACTTTTAAATATCTTGATATATCTCGAGAACTACGCATCTGATCAAAAATTATCATAGAACATAAAAAGTAGGAAACTTAATTCTCTACAAAAAAGGTCTCTTAACATTTTGCCATAGCTCGCTTCGTTTCCGAGATATTTGCAGATTTATCTCAAGGGAAGGGGCCTGACGGACATATTTCGAGATATTTCTTCTTCCTGTTGTTCTTCCTCTGCACAGCTAAACTGGAAGTGGCATTTCCAGCTCGCAATAGTGCAGAGTTATCTCAAAGAAAGGAGCCACGGTGTTTCTGTATCTCTATTATGTTGGTGCGGCTTCGGAACTTTTAAATATCTTGATATATCTCGAGAACTACGCATCTGATCAAAAAATATCATAGAACATAAAAAGTAGGAAACTTAATTCTCTACAAAAAAGGTCTCTTAACATTTTGCCATACCTCGCTTCGTTTCCGAGATATTTGCAGATTTATCTCAAGGGAAGGGGCCTGACGGACATATTTCGAGATATTTCTTCTTCTTGTTGTTCTTCTTCTGCACAGCTAAACTGGAAGTGGCATTTCCAGCTCGCAATAGTGCAGAGTTATCTCAAAGAAAGGAGCCACGGTGTTTCTGTATCTCTATTATGTTGGTGCGGCTTCGGAACTTTTAAATATCTTGATATATCTCGAGAACTACGCATCTGATCAAAAAATATCATAGAACGTAAAAAGTAGGAAACTTAATTCTCTACAAAAAAGGTCTCTTAACATTTTGCCATACCTCGCTTCGTTTCCGAGATATTTGCAGATTTATCTCAAGGGAAGGGGCCTGTCGGACATATTTCGAGATATTTCTTCTTCTTGTTGTTCTTCTTCTGCACAGCTAAGCTGGAAGTGGCATTTGCGGCTCGCACTAGTGCAGAGTTATCTCAAAGAAAGGGGCCACGGTGTTTCTGTATCTCTATTATGTTGGTGCGGCTTCGGAACTTTTAAATATCTCGATATATCTCGAAAACTACGCTTCTGATCGAAAAATATCATAGAACATAAATTGTAGGAAACATAATTCTCTACAAAAAACGTTTCTTAACATTTTGCCATAGCTCGCTTCGTTTCCGAGATATTTGCAGATTCAGCTCAAAGGAACGGGCCTGACGGACATATTTCGAGATACTTCTTTTTCTTGTTGTTCTTCCTCTGCACAGCTAAGCTGGAAGTGGCATTTGCAGCTCGCAATAGTGCAGAGTTATCTCAAAGAAAGGGGCCACGGTGTTTCTGTATCTCTATTATGTTGGTGCGGCTTCGGAACTTTTAAATATCTTGATATATCTCGAGAACTACGCATCTGATCAAAAAATATCATAGAACATAAAAAGTAGGAAACTTAATTCTCTACAAAAAAGGTCTCTTAACATTTTGCCATAGCTCGCTTCGTTTCCGAGATATTTGCAGATTTATCTCAAGGGATGGGGCCTGACGGACATATTTCGAGATATTTCTTCTTCTTGTTGTTCTTCTTCTGCACAGCTAAGCTGGAAGTGGCATTTGCGGCTCGCACTATTGCAGAGTTATCTCAAAGAAAGGGGCCACGGTGTTTCTGTATCTCTATTATGTTGGTGCGGCTTCGGAACTTTTAAATATCTCGATATATCTCGAAAACTACGCTTCTGATCAAAAAATATCATAGAACATAAATTGTAGGAAACATAATTCTCTACAAAAAAGGTCTCTCAACATTTTGCCATAGCTCGCTTCGTTTCCGAGATATTTGCAGATATATCTCAAGGGCAGGGGCCTGACGGACATATTTCGAGATATTTCTTCTTCTTGATGTTCTTCTTCTGCACAGCTAAGCTGGAAGTGGCATTTACAGCTCGCAATAGTGCAGAGTTATCTCAAAGAAAGGGGCCACGGTGTTTCTGTATCTCTATTATGTTGGTGCGGCTTCGGAACTTTTAAATATCTTGATATATCTCGAGAACTACGCATCTGATCAAAAAATATCATAGAACATAAAAAGTAGGAAACTTAATTCTCTACAAAAAAGGTCTCTTAACATTTTGCCATAGCTCGCTTCGTTTCCGAGATATTTGCAGATTTATCTCAAGGGAAGGGGCCTAACGGACATATTTCGAGATATTTCTTCTTCTTGTTGTTCTTCCTCTGCACAGCTAAGCTGGAAGTGGCATTTGCAGCTCGCAATAGTGCAGAGTTATCTCAAAGAAAGGGGCCACGGTGTTTCTGTATCTCTATTATTTTGGTGCGGCTTCGGAACTTTTAAATATCTTGATATATCTCGAGAACTACGCATCTGATCAAAAATTATCATAGAACATAAAAAGTAGGAAACTTAATTCTCTACAAAAAAGGTCTCTTAACATTTTGCCATAGCTCGCTTCGTTTCCGAGATATTTGCAGATTTATCTCAAGGGAAGGGGCCTGACGGACATATTTCGAGATATTTCTTCTTCCTGTTGTTCTTCCTCTGCACAGCTAAACTGGAAGTGGCATTTCCAGCTCGCAATAGTGCAGAGTTATCTCAAAGAAAGGAGCCACGGTGTTTCTGTATCTCTATTATGTTGGTGCGGCTTCGGAACTTTTAAATATCTTGATATATCTCGAGAACTACGCATCTGATCAAAAAATATCATAGAACATAAAAAGTAGGAAACTTAATTCTCTACAAAAAAGGTCTCTTAACATTTTGCCATACCTCGCTTCGTTTCCGAGATATTTGCAGATTTATCTCAAGGGAAGGGGCCTGACGGACATATTTCGAGATATTTCTTCTTCTTGTTGTTCTTCCTCTGCACAGCTAAGCTGGAAGTGGCATTTGCAGCTCGCAATAGTGCAGAGTTATCTCAAAGAAAGGGGCCACGGTGTTTCTGTATCTCTATTATGTTGGTGCGGCTTCGGAACTTTTAAATATCTTGATATATCTCGAGAACTACGCATCTGATCAAAAAATATCATAGAACATAAAAAGTAGGAAACTTAATTCTCTACAAAAAAGGTCTCTTAACATTTTGCCATAGCTCGCTTCGTTTCCGAGATATTTGCAGATTTATCTCAAGGGATGGGGCCTGACGGACATATTTCGAGATATTTCTTCTTCTTGTTGTTCTTCTTCTGCACAGCTAAGCTGGAAGTGGCATTTGCGGCTCGCACTATTGCAGAGTTATCTCAAAGAAAGGGGCCACGGTGTTTCTGTATCTCTATTATGTTGGTGCGGCTTCGGAACTTTTAAATATCTCGATATATCTCGAAAACTACGCTTCTGATCAAAAAATATCATAGAACATAAATTGTAGGAAACATAATTCTCTACAAAAAAGGTCTCTCAACATTTTGCCATAGCTCGCTTCGTTTCCGAGATATTTGCAGATATATCTCAAGGGCAGGGGCCTGACGGACATATTTCGAGATATTTCTTCTTCTTGATGTTCTTCTTCTGCACAGCTAAGCTGGAAGTGGCATTTACAGCTCGCAATAGTGCAGAGTTATCTCAAAGAAAGGGGCCACGGTGTTTCTGTATCTCTATTATGTTGGTGCGGCTTCGGAACTTTTAAATATCTTGATATATCTCGAGAACTACGCATCTGATCAAAAAATATCATAGAACATAAAAAGTAGGAAACTTAATTCTCTACAAAAAAGGTCTCTTAACATTTTGCCATAGCTCGCTTCGTTTCCGAGATATTTGCAGATTTATCTCAAGGGAAGGGGCCTAACGGACATATTTCGAGATATTTCTTCTTCTTGTTGTTCTTCTTCTACACAGCTAAGCTGGAAGTGGCATTTGCGGCTCGCACTATTGCAGAGTTATCTCAAAGAAAGGGGCCACGGTGTTTCTGTATCTCTATTATGTTGGTGCGGCTTCGGAACTTTTAAATATCTTGATATATCTCGAGAACTACGCGTCTGATCAAAAAATATCATAGAACATAAAAAGTAGGAAACATAATTCTCTACAAAAAAGGTCTCTTAACATTTTGCCATAGCTCGCTTCGTTTCCGAGATATTTGCAGATTTATCTCAAGGGAAGGGGCCTGACGGACATATTTCGAGATATTTCTTCTTCTTGTTGTTCTTCTTCTGCACAGCTAAGCTGGAGGTGGCATTTGCGGCTCGCACTAGTGCAGAGTTATCTCAAAGAAAGGGGCCACGGTGTTTCTGTATCTCTATTATGTTGGTGCGGCTTCGGAACTTTTAAATATCTCGATATATCTCGAAAACTACGCTTCTGATCAAAAAATATCATAGAACATAAATTGTAGGAAACATAATTCTCTACAAAAAACGTCTCTTAACATTTTGCCATAGCTCGCTTCGTTTCCGAGATATTTGCAGATTCAGCTCAAAGGAACGGGCCTGACGGACATATTTCGAGATACTTCTTTTTCTTGTTGTTCTTCCCCTGCACAGCTAAGCTGGAAGTGGCATTTGCAGCTCGCAATAGTGCAGAGTTATCTCAAAGAAAGGGGCCACGGTGTTTCTGTATCTCTATTATGTTGGTGCGGCTTCGGAACTTTTAAATATCTTGATATATCTCCAGAACTACGCATCTGATCAAAAAATATCATAGAACATAAAAAGTAGGAAACTTAATTCTCTACAAAAAAGGTCTCTTAACATTTTGCCATAGCTCGCTTCGTTTCCGAGATATTTGCAGATTTATCTCAAGGGAAGGGGCCTGACGGACATATTTCGAGATATTTCTTCTTCTTGTTGTTCTTCTTCTGCACAGCTAAGCTGGAAGTGGCATTTGCGGCTCGCACTATTGCAGAGTTATCTCAAAGAAAGGGGCCACGGTGTTTCTGTATCTCTATTATGTTGGTGCGGCTTCGGAACTTTTAAATATCTCGATATATCTCGAAAACTACGCTTCTGATCAAAAAATATCATAGAACATAAATTGTAGGAAACATAATTCTCTACAAAAAAGGTCTCTCAACATTTTGCCATAGCTCGCTTCGTTTCCGAGATATTTGCAGATATATCTCAAGGGCAGGGGCCTGACGGACATATTTCGAGATATTTCTTCTTCTTGATGTTCTTCTTCTGCACAGCTAAGCTGGAAGTGGCATTTACAGCTCGCAATAGTGCAGAGTTATCTCAAAGAAAGGGGCCACGGTGTTTCTGTATCTCTATTATGTTGGTGCGGCTTCGGAACTTTTAAATATCTTGATATATCTCGAGAACTACGCATCTGATCAAAAAATATCATAGAACATAAAAAGTAGGAAACTTAATTCTCTACGAAAAAGGTCTCTTAACATTTTGCCATAGCTCGCTTCGTTTCCGAGATATTTGCAGATTTATCTCAAGGGAAGGGGCCTGACGGACATATTTCGAGAAGTTTCTTCTTCTTGTTGCTCTTCTTCTGCACAGCTAAGCTGGAAGTGGCATTTGCGGCTCGCACTAGTGCACAGTTATCTCAAAGAAAGGGGCCACGGTGTTTCTGTATCTCTATTATGTTGGTGCGGCTTCGGAACTTTTAAATATCTTGATATATCTCGAGAACTGCGCATCTGATCAAAAAATATCATAGAACATAAAAAGTAGCAAACTTAATTCTCTACAAAAAAGGTCTCTTAACATTTTGCCATAGCTCGCTTAGTTTCCGAGATATTTGCAGATTTATCTCAAGGGAAGGGGCCTAACGGACATATTTCGAGTTATTTCTTCTTCTTGTTGTTCTTCCTCTGCACAGCTAAACTGGAAGTGGCATTTCCAGCTCGCAATAGTGCAGAGTTATCTCAAAGAAAGGGGCCACGGTGTTTCTGTATCTCTATTATGTTGGTGCGGCTTCGGAACTTTTAAATATCTTGATATATCTCGAGAACTACGCATCTGATCAAAAAATATCATAGAACATAAAAAGTAGGAAACTTAATTCTCTACAAAAAAGGTCTCTTAACATTTTGCCATAGCTCGCTTCGTTTCCGAGATATTTGCAGATTTATCTCAAGGGAAGGGGCCTAACGGACATATTTCGAGATATTTCTTCTTCTTGTTGTTCTTCCTCTGCACAGCTAAGCTGGAAGTGGCATTTCCAGCTCGCAATAGTGCAGAGTTATCTCAAAGAAAGGGGCCACGGTGTTTCTGTATCTCTATTATGTTGGTGCGGCTTCGGAACTTTTAAATATCTTGATATATCTCGAGAACTACGCATCTGATCAAAAAATATCATAGAACATAAAAAGTAGGAAACTTAATTCTCTACAAAAAAGGTCTCTTAACATTTTGCCATAGCTCGCGTCGTTTCCGAGATATTTGCAGATTTATCTCAAGGGAAGGGGCCTAACGGACATATTTCGAAATATTTCTTCTTCTTGTTGTTCTTCTTCTGCACAGCTAAACTGGAAGTGGCATTTCCAGCTCGCAATAGTGCAGAGTTATCTCAAAGAAAGGAGCCACGGTGTTTCTGTATCTCTATTATGTTGGTGCGGCTTCGGAACTTTTAAATATCTTGATATATCTCGAGAACTACGCATCTGATCAAAAAATATCATAGAACATAAAAAGTAGGAAACTTAATTCTCTACAAAAAAGGTCTCTTAACATTTTGCCATACCTCGCTTCGTTTCCGAGATATTTGCAGATTTATCTCAAGGGAAGGGGCCTGACGGACATATTTCGAGATATTTCTTCTTCTTGTTGTTCTTCTTCTGCACAGCTAAACTGGAAGTGGCATTTCCAGCTCGCAATAGTGCAGAGTTATCTCAAAGAAAGGAGCCACGGTGTTTCTGTATCTCTATTATGTTGGTGCGGCTTCGGAACTTTTAAATATCTTGATATATCTCGAGAACTACGCGTCTGATCAAAAAATATCATAGAACATAAAAAGTAGGAAACATAATTCTCTACAAAAAAGGTCTCTTAACATTTTGCCATAGCTCGCTTCGTTTCCGAGATATTTGCAGATTTATCTCAAGGGAAGGGGCCTGACGGACATATTTCGAGATATTTCTTCTTCTTGTTGTTCTTCTTCTGCACAGCTAAGCTGGAGGTGGCATTTGCGGCTCGCACTAGTGCAGAGTTATCTCAAAGAAAGGGGCCACGGTGTTTCTGTATCTCTATTATGTTGGTGCGGCTTCGGAACTTTTAAATATCTCGATATATCTCGAAAACTACGCTTCTGATCAAAAAATATCATAGAACATAAAAAGTAGGAAACTTAATTCTCTACAAAAAAGGTCTCTTAACATTTTGCCATAGCTCGCTTCGTTTCTGAGATATTTGCAGATTTATCTCAAGGGAAGGGGCCTGACGGACATATTTCGAGATATTTCTTCTTCTTGTTGTTCTTCTTCTGCACAGCTAAGCTGGAAGTGGCATTTGCGGCTCGCACTAGTGCAGAGTTATCTCAAAGAAAGGGGCCACGGTGTTTCTGTATCTCTATTATGTTGGTGCGGCTTCGGAACTTTTAAATATCTTGATATATCTCGAGAACTACGCATCTGATCAAAAAATATCATAGAACATAAAAAGTAGGAAACTTAATTCTCTACAAAAAAGGTCTGTTAACATTTTGCCATAGCTCGCTTCGTTTCCGAGATATTTGCAGATTTATCTCAAGGGAAGGGGCCTGACGGACATATTTCGAGATATTTCTTCTTCTTGTTGTTCTTCTTCTGCACAGCTAAGCTGGAAGTGGCATTTGCGGCTCGCACTATTGCAGAGTTATCTCAAAGAAAGGGGCCACGGTGTTTCTGTATCTCTATTATGTTGGTGCGGCTTCGGAACTTTTAAATATCTCGATATATCTCGAAAACTACGCTTCTGATCAAAAAATATCATAGAACATAAATTGTAGGAAACATAATTCTCTACAAAAAAGGTCTCTCAACATTTTGCCATAGCTCGCTTCGTTTCCGAGATATTTGCAGATATATCTCAAGGGCAGGGGCCTGACGGACATATTTCGAGATATTTCTTCTTCTTGTTGTTCTTCCTCTGCACAGCTAAGCTGGAAGTGGCATTTGCAGCTCGCAATAGTGCAGAGTTATCTCAAAGAAAGGGGCCACGGTGTTTCTGTATCTATTATGTTGGTGCGGCTTCGGAACTTTTAAATATCTTGATATATCTCGAGAACTACGCATCTGATCAAAAAATATCATAGAACATAAAAAGTAGGAAACTTAATTCTCTACAAAAAAGGTCTCTTAACATTTTGCCATAGCTCGCTTCGTTTCCGAGATATTTGCAGATTTATCTCAAGGGAAGGGGCCTGACGTACATATTTCGAGATATTTCTTCTTCTTGTTGTTCTTCTTCTGCACAGCTAAGCTGGAAGTGGCATTTGCGGCTCGCACTAGTGCAGAGTTATCTCAAAGAAAGGGGCCACGGTGTTTCTGTATCTCTATTATGTTGGTGCGGCTTCGGAACTTTTAAATATCTCGATATATCTCGAAAACTACGCTTCTGATCAAAAAATATCATAGAACATAAAAAGTAGGAAACTTAATTCTCTACAAAAAAGGTCTCTTAACATTTTGCCATAGCTCGCTTCGTTTCTGAGATATTTGCAGATTTATCTCAAGGGAAGGGGCCTGACGGACATATTTCGAGATATTTCTTCTTCTTGTTGTTCTTCTTCTGCACAGCTAAGCTGGAAGTGGCATTTGCGGCTCGCACTAGTGCAGAGTTATCTCAAAGAAAGGGGCCACGGTGTTTCTGTATCTCTATTATGTTGGTGCGGCTTCGGAACTTTTAAATATCTTGATATATCTCGAGAACTACGCATCTGATCAAAAAATATCATAGAACATAAAACGTAGGAAACTTAATTCTCTACAAAAAAGGTCTGTTAACATTTTGCCATAGCTCGCTTCGTTTCCGAGATATTTGCAGATTTATCTCAAGGGAAGGGGCCTGACGGACATATTTCGAGATATTTCTTCTTCTTGTTGTTCTTCTTCTGCACAGCTAAGCTGGAAGTGGCTTTTGCGGCTCGCACTATTGCAGAGTTATCTCAAAGAAAGGGGCCACGGTGTTTCTGTATCTCTATTATGTTGGTGCGGCTTCGGAACTTTTAAATATCTCGATATATCTCGAAAACTACGCTTCTGATCAAAAAATATCATAGAACATAAATTGTAGGAAACATAATTCTCTACAAAAAAGGTCTCTCAACATTTTGCCATAGCTCGCTTCGTTTCCGAGATATTTGCAGATATATCTCAAGGGCAGGGGCCTGACGGACATATTTCGAGATATTTCTTCTTCTTGTTGTTCTTCCTCTGCACAGCTAAGCTGGAAGTGGCATTTGCAGCTCGCAATAGTGCAGAGTTATCTCAAAGAAAGGGGCCACGGTGTTTCTGTATCTATTATGTTGGTGCGGCTTCGGAACTTTTAAATATCTTGATATATCTCGAGAACTACGCATCTGATCAAAAAATATCATAGAACATAAAAAGTAGGAAACTTAATTCTCTACAAAAAAGGTCTCTTAACATTTTGCCATAGCTCGCTTCGTTTCCGAGATATTTGCAGATTTATCTCAAGGGAAGGGGCCTGACGTACATATTTCGAGATATTTCTTCTTCTTGTTGTTCTTCTTCTGCACAGCTAAGCTGGAAGTGGCATTTGCGGCTCGCACTAGTGCAGAGTTATCTCAAAGAAAGGGGCCACGGTGTTTCTGTATCTCTATTATGTTGGTGCGGCTTCGGAACTTTTAAATATCTCGATATATCTCGAAAACTACGCTTCTGATCAAAAAATATCATAGAACGTAAATTGTAGGAAACATAATTCTCTACAAAAAACGTCTCTTAACATTTTGCCATAGCTCGCTTCGTTTCCGAGATATTTGCAGATTCAGCTCAAAGGAACTGGCCTGACGGACATATTTCGAGATATTTCTTCTTCTTGTTGTTCTTCCTCTGCACAGCTAAGCTGGAAGTGGCATTTGCAGCTCGCAATAGTGCAGAGTTATCTCAAAGAAAGGGGCCACGGTGTTTCTGTATCTCTATTATGTTGGTGCGGCTTCGGAACTTTTAAATATCTTGATATATCTCGAGAACTACGCATCTGATCAAAAAATATCATAGAACATAAAAAGTAGGAAACTTAATTCTCTACAAAAAAGGTCTCTTAACATTTTGCCATAGCTCGCTTCGTTTCCGAGATATTTGCAGATTTATCTCAAGGGAAGGGGCCTGACGTACATATTTCGAGATATTTCTTCTTCTTGTTGTTCTTCTTCTGCACAGCTAAGCTGGAAGTGGCATTTGCGGCTCGCACTAGTGCAGAGTTATCTCAAAGAAAGGGGCCACGGTGTTTCTGTATCTCTATTATGTTGGTGCGGCTTCGGAACTTTTAAATATCTCGATATATCTCGAAAACTACGCTTCTGATCAAAAAATATCATAGAACATAAAAAGTAGGAAACTTAATTCTCTACAAAAAAGGTCTCTTAACATTTTGCCATAGCTCGCTTCGTTTCTGAGATATTTGCAGATTTATCTCAAGGGAAGGGGCCTGACGGACATATTTCGAGATATTTCTTCTTCTTGTTGTTCTTCTTCTGCACAGCTAAGCTGGAAGTGGCATTTGCGGCTCGCACTAGTGCAGAGTTATCTCAAAGAAAGGGGCCACGGTGTTTCTGTATCTCTATTATGTTGGTGCGGCTTCGGAACTTTTAAATATCTTGATATATCTCGAGAACTACGCATCTGATCAAAAAATATCATAGAACATAAAACGTAGGAAACTTAATTCTCTACAAAAAAGGTCTGTTAACATTTTGCCATAGCTCGCTTCGTTTCCGAGATATTTGCAGATTTATCTCAAGGGAAGGGGCCTGACGGACATGTTTCGAGATATTTCTTCTTCTTGTTGTTCTTCTTCTGCACAGCTAAGCTGGAAGTGGCATTTGCGGCTCGCACTATTGCAGAGTTATCTCAAAGAAAGGGGCCACGGTGTTTCTGTATCTCTATTATGTTGGTGCGGCTTCGGAACTTTTAAATATCTCGATATATCTCGAAAACTACGCTTCTGATCAAAAAATATCATAGAACATAAATTGTAGGAAACATAATTCTCTACAAAAAAGGTCTCTCAACATTTTGCCATAGCTCGCTTCGTTTCCGAGATATTTGCAGATATATCTCAAGGGCAGGGGCCTGACGGACATATTTCGAGATATTTCTTCTTCTTGTTGTTCTTCCTCTGCACAGCTAAGCTGGAAGTGGCATTTGCAGCTCGCAATAGTGCAGAGTTATCTCAAAGAAAGGGGCCACGGTGTTTCTGTATCTATTATGTTGGTGCGGCTTCGGAACTTTTAAATATCTTGATATATCTCGAGAACTACGCATCTGATCAAAAAATATCATAGAACATAAAAAGTAGGAAACTTAATTCTCTACAAAAAAGGTCTCTTAACATTTTGCCATAGCTCGCTTCGTTTCCGAGATATTTGCAGATATATCTCAAGGGAAGGGGCCTGACGTACATATTTCGAGATATTTCTTCTTCTTGTTGTTCTTCTTCTGCACAGCTAAGCTGGAAGTGGCATTTGCGGCTCGCACTAGTGCAGAGTTATCTCAAAGAAAGGGGCCACGGTGTTTCTGTATCTCTATTATGTTGGTGCGGCTTCGGAACTTTTAAATATCTCGATATATCTCGAAAACTACGCTTCTGATCAAAAAATATCATAGAACGTAAATTGTAGGAAACATAATTCTCTACAAAAAACGTCTCTTAACATTTTGCCATAGCTCGCTTCGTTTCCGAGATATTTGCAGATTCAGCTCAAAGGAACTGGCCTGACGGACATATTTCGAGATATTTCTTCTTCTTGTTGTTCTTCCTCTGCACAGCTAAGCTGGAAGTGGCATTTGCAGCTCGCAATAGTGCAGAGTTATCTCAAAGAAAGGGGCCACGGTGTTTCTGTATCTCTATTATGTTGGTGCGGCTTCGGAACTTTTAAATATCTTGATATATCTCGAGAACTACGCATCTGATCAAAAAATATCATAGAACATAAAAAGTAGGAAACTTAATTCTCTACAAAAAAGGTCTCTTAACATTTTGCCATAGCCCGCTTCGTTTCCGAGATATTTGCAGATTTATCTCAAGGGAAGGGGCCTGACGGACATATTTCGAAATATTTCTTCTTCTTGTTGTTCTTCTTCTGCACAGCTAAGCTGGAAGTGGCATTTGCGGCTCGCACTATTGCAGAGTTATCTCAAAGAAAGGGGCCACGGTGTTTCTGTATCTCTATTATGTTGGTGCGGCTTCGTAACTTTTAAATATCTCGATATATCTCGAAAACTACGCTTCTGATCAAAAAATATCATAGAACATAAATTGTAGGAAACATAATTCTCTACAAAAAAGGTCTCTCAACATTTTGCCATAGCTCGCTTCGTTTCCGAGATATTTGCAGATATATCTCAAGGGCAGGGGCCTGACGGACATATTTCGAGATATTTCTTCTTCTTGTTGTTCTTCCTCTGCACAGCTAAGCTGGAAGTGGCATTTGCAGCTCGCAATAGTGCAGAGTTATCTCAAAGAAAGGGGCCACGGTGTTTCTGTATCTATTATGTTGGTGCGGCTTCGGAACTTTTAAATATCTTGATATATCTCGAGAACTACGCATCTGATCAAAAAATATCATAGAACATAAAAAGTAGGAAACTTAATTCTCTACAAAAAAGGTCTCTTAACATTTTGCCATAGCTCGCTTCGTTTCCGAGATATTTGCAGATTTATCTCAAGGGAAGGGGCCTGACGGACATATTTCGAGATATTTCTTCTTCTTGTTGTTCTTCTTCTGCACAGCTAAGCTGGAAGTGGCATTTGCGGCTCGCACTAGTGCAGAGTTATCTCAAAGAAAGGGGCCACGGTGTTTCTGTATCTCTATTATGTTGGTGCGGCTTCGGAACTTTTAAATATCTTGATATATCTCGAGAACTACGCATCTGATCAAAAAATATCATAGAACATAAAACGTAGGAAACTTAATTCTCTACAAAAAAGGTCTGTTAACATTTTGCCATAGCTCGCTTCGTTTCCGAGATATTTGCAGATTTATCTCAAGGGAAGGGGCCTGACGGACATATTTCGAGATATTTCTTCTTCTTGTTGTTCTTCTTCTGCACAGCTAAGCTGGAAGTGGCATTTGCGGCTCGCACTATTGCAGAGTTATCTCAAAGAAAGGGGCCACGGTGTTTCTGTATCTCTATTATGTTGGTGCGGCTTCGGAACTTTTAAATATCTCGATATATCTCGAAAACTACGCTTCTGATCAAAAAATATCATAGAACATAAATTGTAGGAAACATAATTCTCTACAAAAAAGGTCTCTCAACATTTTGCCATAGCTCGCTTCGTTTCCGAGATATTTGCAGATATATCTCAAGGGCAGGGGCCTGACGGACATATTTCGAGATATTTCTTCTTCTTGTTGTTCTTCCTCTGCACAGCTAAGCTGGAAGTGGCATTTGCAGCTCGCAATAGTGCAGAGTTATCTCAAAGAAAGGGGCCACGGTGTTTCTGTATCTATTATGTTGGTGCGGCTTCGGAACTTTTAAATATCTTGATATATCTCGAGAACTACGCATCTGATCAAAAAATATCATAGAACATAAAAAGTAGGAAACTTAATTCTCTACAAAAAAGGTCTCTTAACATTTTGCCATAGCTCGCTTCGTTTCCGAGATATTTGCAGATTTATCTCAAGGGAAGGGGCATGACGTACATATTTCGAGATATTTCTTCTTCTTGTTGTTCTTCTTCTGCACAGCTAAGCTGGAAGTGGCATTTGCGGCTCGCACTAGTGCAGAGTTATCTCAAAGAAAGGGGCCACGGTGTTTCTGTATCTCTATTATGTTGGTGCGGCTTCGGAACTTTTAAATATCTCGATATATCTCGAAAACTACGCTTCTGATCAAAAAATATCATAGAACATAAATTGTAGGAAACATAATTCTCTACAAAAAACCTCTCTTAACATTTTGCCATAGCTCGCTTCGTTTCCGAGATATTTGCAGATTCAGCTCAAAGGAACTGGCCTGACGGACATATTTCGAGATATTTCTTCTTCTTGTTGTTCTTCCTCTGCACAGCTAAGCTGGAAGTGGCATTTGCAGCTCGCAATAGTGCAGAGTTATCTCAAAGAAAGGGGCCACGGTGTTTCTGTATCTCTATTATGTTGGTGCGGCTTCGGAACTTTTAAATATCTTGATATATGTCGAGAACTACGCATCTGATCAAAAAATATCATAGAACATAAAAAGTAGGAAACTTAATTCTCTACAAAAAAGGTCTCTTAACATTTTGCCATAGCCCGCTTCGTTTCCGAGATATTTGCAGATTTATCTCAAGGGAAGGGGCCTGACGGACATATTTCGAAATATTTCTTCTTCTTGTTGTTCTTCTTCTGCACAGCTAAGCTGGAAGTGGCATTTGCGGCTCGCACTATTGCAGAGTTATCTCAAAGAAAGGGGCCACGGTGTTTCTGTATCTCTATTATGTTGGTGCGGCTTCGTAACTTTTAAATATCTCGATATATCTCGAAAACTACGCTTCTGATCAAAAAATATCATAGAACATAAATTGTAGTAAACATAATTCTCTACAAAAAAGATCTCTTAACATTTTGCCATAGCTCGCTTGGTTTCCGAGATATTTGCAGATATATCTCAAGGGCAGGGGCCTGACGGACATATTTCGAGATATTTCTTCTTCTTGTTGTTCTTCTTCTGCACAGCTAAGCTGGAAGTGGCATTTACAGCTCGCAATAGTGCAGAGTTATCTCAAAGAAAGGGGCCACGGTGTTTCTGTATCTCTATTATGTTGGTGCGGTTTCGGAACTTTTAAATATCTTGATATATCTCGAGAACTACGCATCTGATCAAAAAATATCATAGAACATAAAAAGTAGGAAACTTAATTCTCTACAAAAAAGGTCTCTTAACATTTTGCCATAGCTCGCTTCGTTTCCGAGATATTTGCAGATTTATCTCAAGGGAAGGGGCCTGACGGACATATTTCGAGAAGTTTCTTCTTCTTGTTGTTCTTCTTCTGCACAGCTAAGCTGGAAGTGGCATTTGCGGCTCGCACTAGTGCACAGTTATCTCAAAGAAAGGGGCCACGGTGTTTCTGTATCTCTAATATGTTGGTGCGGCTTCGGAACTTTTAAGTATCTCGATATATCTCGAAAACTACGCTTCTGATCAAAAAATATCATAGAACATAAATTGTAGGAAACATAATTCTCTACAAAAAACGTCTCTTAACATTTTCCCATAGCTCGCTTCGTTTCCGAGATATTTGCAGATTCAGCTCAAAGGAACTGGCCTGACGGACATATTTCGAAATATTTCTTCTTCTTGTTGTTCTTCCTCTGCACAGCTAAGCTGGAAGTGGCATTTGCGGCTCGCACTAGTGCAGAGTTATCTCAAAGAAAGGGGCCACGGTGTTTCTGTATCTCTATTATGTTGGTGCGGCTTCGGAACTTTTAAATATCTCGATATATCTCGAGAACTACGCATCTGATCAAAAAATATCATAGAACATAAAAAGTAGGAAACTTAATTCTCTACAAAAAAGGTCTCTTAACATTTTGCCATAGCTCGCTTCGTTTCCGAGATATTTGCAGATTCATCTCAAGGGAAGTGGCCTGACGGACATATTTCGAGATATTTCTTCTTCTTGTTGTTCTTCTTCTGCACAGCTAAGCTGGAAGTGGCATTTGCAGCTCGCAATAGTGCAGAGTTATCTCAAAGAAAGGGGCCACGGTGTTTCTGTATCTCTATTATGTTGGTGCGGTTTCGGAACTTTTAAATATCTTGATATATCTCGAGAACTACGCATCTGATCAAAAAATATTATAGAACATAAAAAGTAGGAAACTTAATTCTCTACAAAAAAGGTCTCTTAACATTTTGCCATAGCTCGCTTCGTTTCCGAGATATTTGCAGATTTATCTCAAGGGAAGGGGCCTGACGGACATATTTCGAGAAGTTTCTTCTTCTTGTTGTTCTTCTTCTGCACAGCTAAGCTGGAAGTGGCATTTGCGGCTCGCACTAGTGCACAGTTATCTCAAAGAAAGGGGCCACGGTGTTTCTGTATCTCTAATATGTTGGTGCGGCTTCGGAACTTTTAAGTATCTCGATATATCTCGAAAACTACGCTTCTGATCAAAAAATATCATAGAACATAAATTGTAGGAAACATAATTCTCTACAAAAAACGTCTCTTAACATTTTCCCATAGCTCGCTTCGTTTCCGAGATATTTGCAGATTCAACTCAAAGGAACTGGCCTGACGGACATATTTCGAGATATTTCTTCTTCTTGTTGTTCTTCCTCTGCACAGCTAAGCTGGAAGTGGCATTTGCGGCTCGCACTAGTGCAGAGTTATCTCAAAGAAAGGGGCCACGGTGTTTCTGTATCTCTATTATGTTGGTGCGGCTTCGGAACTTTTAAATATCTCGATATATCTCGAGAACTACGCATCTGATCAAAAAATATCATAGAACATAAAAAGTAGGAAACTTAATTCTCTACAAAAAAGGTCTCTTAACATTTTGCCATAGCTCGCTTCGTTTCCGAGATATTTGCAGATTCATCTCAAGGGAAGTGGCCTGACGGACATATTTCGAGATATTTCTTCTTCTTGTTGTTCTTCTTCTGCACAGCTAAGCTGGAAGTGGCATTTGCAGCTCGCAATAGTGCAGAGTTATCCCAAAGAAAGGGGCCACGGTGTTTCTGTATCTCTATTATGTTGGTGCGGCTTCGGAACTTTTAAATATCTTGATATATCTCGAGAACTACGCATCTGATCAAAAAATATCATACTACATAAAAAGTAGGAAACTTAATTCTCTACAAGAAAGGTCTCTTAACATTTTGCCATAGCTCGCTTCGTTTCCGAGATATTTGCAGATTTATCTCAAGGGAAGGGGCCTGACGGACATATTTCGAGAAGTTTCTTCTTCTTGTTGTTCTTCTTCTGCACAGCTAAGCTGGAAGTGGCATTTGCGGCTCGCACTAGTGCACAGTTATCTCAAAGAAAGGGGCCACGGTGTTTCTGTATCTCTAATATGTTGGTGCGGCTTCGGAACTTTTAAGTATCTCGATATATCTCGAAAACTACGCTTCTGATCAAAAAATATCATAGAACATAAATTGTAGGAAACATAATTCTCTACAAAAAACGTCTCTTAACATTTTCCCATAGCTCGCTTCGTTTCCGAGATATTTGCAGATTCAGCTCAAAGGAACTGGCCTGACGGACATATTTCGAGATATTTCTTCTTCTTGTTGTTCTTCCTCTGCACAGCTACGCTGGAAGTGGCATTTGCAGCTCGCAATAGTGCAGAGTTATCCCAAAGAAAGGGGCCACGGTGTTTCTGTATCTCTATTATGTTGGTGCGGCTTCGGAACTTTTAAATATCTTGATATATCTCGAGAACTACGCATCTGATCAAAAAATATCATACTACATAAAAAGTAGGAAACTTAATTCTCTACAAGAAAGGTCTCTTAACATTTTGCCATAGCTCGCTTCGTTTCCGAGATATTTGCAGATTTATCTCAAGGGAAGGGGCCTGACGGACATATTTCGAGATATTTCTTCTTCTTGTTGTTCTTCTTCTGCACAGCTAAGCTGGAAGTGGCATTTGCGGCTCGCACTAGTGCAGAGTTATCTCAAAGAAAGGGGCCACGGTGTTTCTGTATGTGTATTATGTTGGTGCGGCTTCGGCACTTTTAAATATCTTGATATATCTCGAGAACTACGCATCTGATCAAAAAATATCATAGAACATAAATTGTAGGAAACATAATTCTCTACAAAAAAGGTCTCTTAACATTTTGCCATAGCTCGCTTCGTTTCCGAGATATTTGCAGATTTATCTCAAGGGAAGGGGCCTGACGGACATATTTCGAGAAGTTTCTTCTTCTTGTTGTTCTTCTTCTGCACAGCTAAGCTGGAAGTGGCATTTCCGGCTCGCACTAGTGCAGAGTTATCTCAAAGAAAGGGGCCACGGTGTTTCTGTATCTCTATTATGTTGGTGCGGCTTCGGAACTTTTAAATATCTCGATATATCTCGAAAACTACGCTTCTGATCAAAAAATATCATAGAACATAAATTGTAGGAAACATAATTCTCTACAAAAAAGGTCTCTCAACATTTTGCCATAGCTCGCTTCGTTTCCGAGATATTTGCAGATATATCTCAAGGGCAGGGGCCTGACGGACATATTTCGAGATATTTCTTCTTCTTGTTGTTCTTCTTCTGCACAGCTAAGCTGGAAGTGGCATTTACAGCTCGCAATAGTGCAGAGTTATCTCAAAGAAAGGGGCCACGGTGTTTCTGTATCTCTATTATGTTGGTGCGGCTTCGGAACTTTTAAATATCTTGATATATCTCGAGAACTACGCATCTGATCAAAAAATATCATAGAACATAAAAAGTAGGAAACTTAATTCTCTACAAAAAAGGTCTCTTAACATTTTGCCATAGCTCGCTTCGTTTCCGAGATATTTGCAGATTTATCTCAAGGGAAGGGGCCTGACGGACATATTTCGAGATATTTCTTCTTCTTGTTGTTCTTCTTCTGCACAGCTAAGCTGGAAGTGGCATTTGCGGCTCGCACTAGTGCAGAGTTATCTCAAAGAAAGGGGCCACGGTGTTTCTGTATCTCTATTATGTTGGTGCGGCTTCGGAACTTTTAAATATCTCGATATATCTCGAAAACTACGCTTCTGATCAAAAAATATCATAGAACATAAATTGTAGGAAACATAATTCTCTACAAAAAAGGTCTCTCAACATTTTGCCATAGCTCGCTTCGTTTCCGAGATATTTGCAGATATATCTCAAGGGCAGGGGCCTGACGGAAATATTTCGAGATATTTCTTCTTCTTGTTGTTCTTCTTCTGCACAGCTAAGCTGGAAGTGGCATTTAGAGCTCGCAATAGTGCAGAGTCATCTCAAAGAAAGGGGCCACGGTGTTTCTGTATCTCTATTATGTTGGTGCGGCTTCGGAACTTTTAAATATCTTGATATATCTCGAGAACTACGCATCTGATCAAAAAATATCATACAACATAAAAAGTAGGAAACTTAATTCTCTACAAGAAAGGTCTCTTAACATTTTGCCATAGCTCGCTTGGTTTCCGAGATATTTGCAGATATATCTCAAGGGCAGGGGCCTGACGGACATATTTCGAGATATTTCTTCTTCTTGTTGTTCTTCTTCTGCACAGCTAAGCTGGAAGTGGCATTTACAGCTCGCAATAGTGCAGAGTTATCTCAAAGAAAGGGGCCACGGTGTTTCTGTATCTCTATTATTTTGGTGCGGTTTCGGAACTTTTAAATATCTTGATATATCTCGAGAACTACGCATCTGATCAAAAAATATCATAGAACATAAAAAGTAGGAAACTTAATTCTCTACAAAAAAGGTCTCTTAACATTTTGCCATAGCTCGCTTCGTTTCCGAGATATTTGCAGATTTATCTCAAGGGAAGGGGCCTGACGGACATATTTCGAGAAGTTTCTTCTTCTTGTTGTTCTTCTTCTGCACAGCTAAGCTGGAAGTGGCATTTGCGGCTCGCACTAGTGCACAGTTATCTCAAAGAAAGGGGCCACGGTGTTTCTGTATCTCTAATATGTTGGTGCGGCTTCGGAACTTTTAAGTATCTCGATATATCTCGAAAACTACGCTTCTGATCAAAAAATATCATAGAACATAAATTGTAGGAAACATAATTCTCTACAAAAAACGTCTCTTAACATTTTGCCATAGCTCGCTTCGTTTCCGAGATATTTGCAGATTCAGCTCAAAGGAACTGGCCAGACGGACATATTTCGAGATATTTCTTCTTCTTGTTGTTCTTCCTCTGCACAGCTAAGCTGGAAGTGGCATTTGCGGCTCGCACTAGAGCAGAGTTATCTCAAAGAAAGGGGCCACGGTGTTTCTGTATCTCTATTATGTTGGTGCGGCTTCGGCACTTTTAAATATCTTGATATATCTCGAGAACTACGCATCTGATCAAAAAATATCATAGAACATAAAAAGTAGGAAACATAATTCTCTACAAAAAAGGTCTCTTAACATTTTGCCATAGCTCGCTTCGTTTCCGAGATATTTGCAGATTTATCTCAAGGGAAGGGGCCTGACGGACATATTTCGAGATATTTCTTCTTCTTGTTGTTCTTCTTCTGCACAGCTAAGCTGGAAGTGGCATTTGCGGCTCGCACTAGTGCACAGTTATCTCAAAGAAAGGGGCCACGGTGTTTCTGTATCTCTAATATGTTGGTGCGGCTTCGGAACTTTTAAGTATCTCGATATATCTCGAAAACTACGCTTCTGATCAAAAAATATCATAGAACATAAATTGTAGGAAACATAATTCTCTACAAAAAACGTCTCTTAACATTTTGCCATAGCTCGCTTCGTTTCCGAGATATTTGCAGATTCAGCTCAAAGGAACTGGCCTGACGGACATATTTCGAGATATTTCTTCTTCTTGTTGTTCTTCATCTGCACAGCTAAGCTGGAAGTGGCATTTGCAGCTCGCAATAGTGCAGAGTTATCTCAAAGAAAGGGGCCACGGTGTTTCTGTATCTCTATTATGTTGGTGCGGCTTCGGAACTTTTAAATATCTTGATATATCTCGAGAACTACGCATCTGATCAAAAAATATCAGAGAACATAAAAAGTAGGAAACTTAATTCTCTACAAAAAAGGTCTCTTAACATTTTGCCATAGCCCGCTTCGTTTCCGAGATATTTGCAGATTTATCTCAAGGGAAGGGGCCTGACGGACATATTTCGAAATATTTCTTCTTCTTGTTGTTCTTCTTCTGCACAGCTAAGCTGGAAGTGGCATTTGCGGCTCGCACTATTGCAGAGTTATCTCAAAGAAAGGGGCCACGGTGTTTCTGTATCTCTATTATGTTGGTGCGGCTTCGTAACTTTTAAATATCTCGATATATCTCGAAAACTACGCTTCTGATCAAAAAATATCATAGAACATAAATTGTAGGAAACATAATTCTCTACAAAAAAGGTCTCTTAACATTTTGCCATAGCTCGCTTGGTTTCCGAGATATTTGCAGATATATCTCAAGGACAGGGGCCTGACGGACATATTTCGAGATATTTCTTCTTCTTGTTGTTCTTCTTCTGCACAGCTAAGCTGGAAGTGGCATTTGCAGCTCGCAATAGTGCAGAGTTATCCCAAAGAAAGGGGCCACGGTGTTTCTGTATCTCTATTATGTTGGTGCGGCTTCGGAACTTTTAAATATCTTGATATATCTCGAGAACTACGCATCTGATCAAAAATATCATACTACATAAAAAGTAGGAAACTTAATTCTCTACAAGAAAGGTCTCTAAACATTTTGCCATAGCTCGCTTCGTTTCCGAGATATTTGCAGATTTATCTCAAGGGAAGGGGCCTGACGGACATATTTCGAGATATTTCTTCTTCTTGTTGTTCTTCTTCTGCACAGCTAAGCTGGAAGTGGCATTTGCGGCTCGCACTAGTGCAGAGTTATCTCAAAGAAAGGGGCCACGGTGTTTCTGTATCTCTATTATGTTGGTGCGGCTTCGGAACTTTTAAATATCTTGATATATCTCGAGAACTACGCATCTGATCAAAAAATATCATAGAACATGAAAAGTAGGAAACTTAATTCTCTACAAAAAAGGTCTCTTCACATTTTGCCATAGCTCGCTTCGTTTCCGAGATATTTGCAGATTCATCTCAAGGGAAGTGGCCTGACGGACATATTTCGAGATATTTCTTCTTCTTGTTGTTCTTCTTCTGCACAGCTAAGCTGGAAGTGGCATTTGCAGCTCGCAATAGTGCAGAGTTATCCCAAAGAAAGGGGCCACGGTGTTTCTGTATCTCTATTATGTTGGTGCGGCTTCGGAACTTTTGAATATCTTGATATATCTCGAGAACTACGCATCTGATCAAAAAATATCATACTACATAAAAAGTAGGAAACTTAATTCTCTACAAGAAAGGTCTCTAAACATTTTGCCATAGCTCGCTTCGTTTCCGAGATATTTGCAGATTTATCTCAAGGGAAGGGGCCTGACGGACATATTTCGAGATATTTCTTCTTCTTGTTGTTCTTCTTCTGCACAGCTAAGCTGGAAGTGGCATTTGCGGCTCGCACTAGTGCAGAGTTATCTCAAAGAAAGGGGCCACGGTGTTTCTGTATCTCTATTATGTTGGTGCGGCTTCGGAACTTTTAAATATCTTGATATATCTCGAGAACTACGCATCTGATCAAAAAATATCATAGAACATGAAAAGTAGGAAACTTAATTCTCTACAAAAAAGGTCTCTTAACATTTTGCCATAGCTCTCTTCGTTTCCGAGATATGTGCAGATTTATCTCAAGGGAAGGGGCCTGACGGACATATTTCGAGATATTTCTTCTTCTTGTTGTTCTTCTTCTGCACAGCTAAGCTCGAAGTGGCATTTGCAGCTCGCAATAGTGCAGAGTTATCTCAAAGAAAGAGGCCACGGTGTTTCTGTACCTCTATTATGTTGGTGCAGCTTCGGAACTTTTAAATATCTTGATATATCTCGAGAACTACGCATCTGATCAAAAAATATCATCGAACATAAAAAGTAGGAAACTTAATTCTCTACAAAAAAGGTCTCTTAACATTTTGCCATAGCTCGCTTCGTTTCCGAGATATTTGGATATTTATCTCAAGGGAAGGGGCCTGACGGACATATTTCGAGATATTTCTTCTTCTTGTTGTTCTTCTTCTGCACAGCTAAGCTGGAAGTGGCATTTGCGTCTCGCACTAGTGCAGAAATATCTCAAAGAAAGGGGCCACGGTGTTTCTGTATCTCTATTATGTTGGTGCGGCTTCGGAACTTTTAAATATCTTGATATATCTCGAGAACTACGCGTCTGTTCAAAAAATATCATAGAACATAAAAAGTAGGAAACATAATTCTCTACAAAAAAGGTCTCTTAACATTTTGCCATAGCTCGCTTCGTTTCCGAGATATTTGCAGATTTATCTCAAGGGAAGGGGCCTGACGGACATATTTCGAGAAGTTTCTTCTTCTTGTTGCTCTTCTTCTGCACAGCTAAGCTGGAAGTGGCATTTGCGGCTCGCACTAGTGCACAGTTATCTCAAAGAAAGGGGCCACGGTGTTTCTGTATCTCTAATATGTTGGTGCGGCTTCGGAACTTTTAAGTATCTCGATATATCTCGAAAACTACGCTTCTGATCAAAAAATATCATAGAACATAAATTGTAGGAAACATAATTCTCTACAAAAAACGTCTCTTAACATTTTGCCATAGCTCGCTTCGTTTCCGAGATATTTGCAGATTCAGCTCAAAGGAACTGGCCTGACGGACATATTTCGAGATATTTCTTCTTCTTGTTGTTCTTCCTCTGCACAGCTAAGCTGGAAGTGGCATTTGCAGCTCGCAATAGTGCAGAGTTATCTCAAAGAAAGGGGCCACGGTGTTTCTGTATCTATTATGTTGGTGCGCCTTCGGAACTTTTAAATATCTTGATATATCTCGAGAACTACGCATCTGATCAAAAAATATCATAGAACATAAAAAGTAGGAAACCTAATTCTCTACAAAAAAGGTCTCTTAACATTTTGCCATAGCTCGCTTCGTTTCCGAGATATTTGCATATTTATCTCAAGGGAAGGGGCCTGACGGACATATTTCGAGATATTTCTTCTTCTTGTTGTTCTTCTTCTGCACAGCTAAGCTGGAAGTGGTATTTGCGGCTCGCACTAGTGCAGAGTTATCTCAAAGAAAGGGGCCACGGTGTTTGTGTATCTCTATTATGTTGGTGCGGCTTCGGAACTTTTAAATATCTTGATATATCTCGAGAACTACGCATCTGATCAAAAAATATCATAGAACATGAAAAGTAGCAAACTTAATTCTCTACAAAAAAGGTCTCTTAACATTTTGCCATAGCTCTCTTCGTTTCCGAGATATTTGCAGATTTATCTCAAGGGAAGGGGCCTGACGGACATATTTCGAGATTTTTCTTCTTCTTGTTGTTCTTCTTCTGCACAGCTAAGCTCGAAGTGGCATTTGCAGCTCGCAATAGTGCTGAGTTATCTTAAAGAAAGGGGCCACGGTGTTTCTGTATCTCTATTATGTTGGTGCGGCTTCGGAACTTTTAAATATCTTGATATATCTCGAGAACTACGCATCTGATCAAAAAATATCATAGCACATAAAAAGTAGGAAACTTAATTCTCTACAAAAAAGGTCTCTTAACATTTTGCCATAGCTCGCTTCGTTTCCGAGATATTTGCAGATTTATCTCAAGGGAAGGGGCCTGACGGACATATTTCGAGATATTTCTTCTTCTTGTTGTTCTTCTTCTGCACAGCTAAGCTGGAAGTGGCATTTGCGGCTCGCACTAGTGCAGAGTTATCTCAACGAAAGGGGCCACGGTGTTTCTGTATCTCTATTATGTTGGTGCGGCTTCGGAACTTTTAAATATCTCGATATATCTCGAAAACTACGCTTCTGATCAAAAAATATCATAGAACATAAATTGTAGGAAGCATAATTCTCTACAAAAAAGGTCTCTTAACATTTTGCCATAGCTCGCTTCGTTTCCGAGATATTTGCAGATATATCTCAAGGGAAGCGGCCTGACGGACATATTTCGAGATATTTCTTCTTCTTGTTGTTCTTCTTCTGCACAGCTAACCTGGAAGTGGCATTTGCGGCTCGCACTAGTGCAGAGTTATCTCAAAGAAAGGGGCCACGGTGTTTCTGTATCTCTATTATGTTGGTGCGGCTTCGGAACTTTTAAATATCTCGATATATCTCGAAAACTACGCTTCTGATCAAAAAATATCATAGAACCTAAATTGTAGGAAACATAATTCTCTACAAAAAAGGTCTCTAAACATTTTGCCATAGCTCGCTTCGTTTCCGAGATATTTGCAGATTTATCTCAAGGGAAGGGGCCTGACGGACATATTTCGAGATATTTCTTCTTCTTGTTGTTCTTCTTCTGCACAGCTAAGCTGGAAGTGGCATTTGCGGCTCGCACTAGTGCAGAGTTATCTCAAAGAAAGGGGCCACGGTGTTTCTGTATCTCTATTATGTTGGTGCGGCTTCGGAACATTTAAATATCTTGATATATCTCGAGAACTACGCATCTGATCAAAAAATATCATAGAACATGAAAAGTAGGAAACTTAATTCTCTACAAAAAAGGTCTCTTCACATTTTGCCATAGCTCGCTTCGTTTTCGAGATATTTGCAGATTCATCTCAAGGGAAGTGGCCTGACGGACATATTTCGAGATATTTCTTCTTCTTGTTGTTCTTCTTCTGCACAGCTAAGCTGGAAGTGGCATTTGCAGCTCGCAATAGTGCAGAGTTATCCCAAAGAAAGGGGCCACGGTGTTTCTGTATCTCTATTATGTTGGTGCGGCTTCGGAACTTTTGAATATCTTGATATATCTCGAGAACTACGCATCTGATCAAAAAATATCATACTACATAAAAAGTAGGAAACTTAATTCTCTACAAGAAAGGTCTCTAAACATTTTGCCATAGCTCGCTTCGTTTCCGAGATATTTGCAGATTTATCTCAAGGGAAGGGGCCTGACGGACATATTTCGAGATATTTCTTCTTCTTGTTGTTCTTCTTCTGCACAGCTAAGCTGGAAGTGGCATTTGCGGCTCGCACTAGTGCAGAGTTATCTCAAAGAAAGGGGCCACGGTGTTTCTGTATCTCTATTATGTTGGTGCGGCTTCGGAACTTTTAAATATCTTGATATATCTCGAGAACTACGCATCTGATCAAAAAATATCATAGAACATGAAAAGTAGGAAACTTAATTCTCTACAAAAAAGGTCTCTTAACATTTTGCCATAGCTCTCTTCGTTTCCGAGATATTTGCAGATTTATCTCAAGGGAAGGGGCCTGACGGACATATTTCGAGATATTTCTTCTTCTTGTTGTTCTTCTTCTGCACAGCTAAGCTCGAAGTGGCATTTGCAGCTCGCAATAGTGCAGAGTTATCTCAAAGAAAGAGGCCACGGTGTTTCTGTACCTCTATTATGTTGGTGCAGCTTCGGAACTTTTAAATATCTTGATATATCTCGAGAACTACGCATCTGATCAAAAAATATCATCGAACATAAAAAGTAGGAAACTTAATTCTCTACAAAAAAGGTCTCTTAACATTTTGCCATAGCTCGCTTCGTTTCCGAGATATTTGGATATTTATCTCAAGGGAAGGGGCCTGACGGACATATTTCGAGATATTTCTTCTTCTTGTTGTTCTTCTTCTGCACAGCTAAGCTGGAAGTGGCATTTGCGTCTCGCACTAGTGCAGAAATATCTCAAAGAAAGGGGCCACGGTGTTTCTGTATCTCTATTATGTTGGTGCGGCTTCGGAACTTTTAAATATCTTGATATATCTCGAGAACTACGCGTCTGTTCAAAAAATATCATAGAACATAAAAAGTAGGAAACATAATTCTCTACAAAAAAGGTCTCTTAACATTTTGCCATAGCTCGCTTCGTTTCCGAGATATTTGCAGATTTATCTCAAGGGAAGGGGCCTGACGGACATATTTCGAGAAGTTTCTTCTTCTTGTTGCTCTTCTTCTGCACAGCTAAGCTGGAAGTGGCATTTGCGGCTCGCACTAGTGCACAGTTATCTCAAAGAAAGGGGCCACGGTGTTTCTGTATCTCTAATATGTTGGTGCGACTTCGGAACTTTTAAGTATCTCGATATATCTCGAAAACTACGCTTCTGATCAAAAAATATCATAGAACATAAATTGTAGGAAACATAATTCTCTACAAAAAACGTCTGTTAACATTTTGCCATAGCTCGCTTCGTTTCCGAGATATTTGCAGATTCAGCTCAAAGGAACTGGCCTGACGGACATATTTCGAGATATTTCTTCTTCTTGTTGTTCTTCCTCTGCACAGCTAAGCTGGAAGTGGCATTTGCAGCTCGCACTAGTGCAGAGTTATCTCAAAGAAAGGGGCCACGGTGTTTCTGTATCTCTATTATGTTGGTGCGGCTTCGGAACTTTTAAATGTCTTGATATATCTCGAGAACTACGCATCTGATCAAAAAATGTCATAGAACATAAAAAGTAGGAAACTTAATTCTCTACAAAAAAGGTCTCTAAACATTTTGCCATAGCTCGCTTCGTTTCCGAGATATTTGCAGATTCAGCTCAAAGGAACTGGCCTGACGGACATATTTCGAGATATTTCTTCTTCTTGTTGTTCTTCCTCTGCACAGCTAAGCTGGAAGTGGCATTTGCGGCTCGCACTAGTGCACAGTTATCTCAAAGAAAGGGGCCACGGTGTTTCTGTATCTCTATTATGTTGGTGCGGCTTCGGAACTTTTAAATATCTTGATATATCTCGAGAACTACGCATCTGATCAAAAAATATCATAGAACATGAAAAGTAGGAAACTTAATTCTCTACAAAAAAGGTCTCTTAACATTTTGCCATAGCTCTCTTCGTTTCCGAGATATTTGCAGATTTATCTCAAGGGAAGGGGCCTGACGGACATATTTCGAGATATTTCTTCTTCTTGTTGTTCTTCTTCTGCACAGCTAAGCTCGAAGTGGCATTTGCAGCTCGCAATAGTGCTGAGTTATCTTAAAGAAAGGGGCCACGGTGTTTCTGTATCTCTATTATGTTGGTGCGGCTTCGGAACTTTTAAATATCTTGATATATCTCGAGAACTACGCATCTGATCAAAAAATGTCATAGAACATAAAAAGTAGGAAACTTAATTCTCTACAAAAAAGGTCTCTTAACATTTTGCCATAGCTCGCTTCGTTTCCGAGATATTTGCATATTTATCTCAAGGGAAGGGGCCTGACGGACATATTTCGAGATATTTCTTCTTCTTGTTGTTCTTCTTCTGCACAGCTAAGCTGGAAGTAGCATTTGCGGCTCGCACTAGTGCAGAGTTATCTCAAAGAAAGGGGCCACGGTGTTTCTGTATCTCTATTATGTTGGTGCGGCTTCGGAACTTTTAAATATCTTGATATATCTCGAGAACTACGCATCTGATCAAAAAATATCATAGAACATAAAAAGTAGGAAACTTAATTCTCTACAAAAAAGGTCTCTTAACATTTTGCCATAGCTCGCTTCGTTTCCGAGATATTTGCAGATATATCTCAAGGGAGGGGCCTGACGGACATATTTCGAGATATTTCTTCTTCTTGTTGTTCTTCTTCTGCACAGCTAAGCTGGAAGTGGCATTTGCAGCTCGCAATAGTGCAGAGTTATCTCAAAGAAAGAGGCCACGGTGTTTCTGTATCTCTATTATGTTGGTGCGGCTTCGGAACTTTTAAATATCTTGATATATCTCGAGAACTACGCGTCTGATCAAAAAATATCATAGAACATAAAAAGTAGGAAACATAATTCTCTACAAAAACGGTCTCTTAACATTTTGCCATAGCTCGCTTCGTTTCCGAGATATTTGCAGATATATCTCTAGGGAAGGGGCCTGACGGACATATTTCGAGATATTTCTTCTTCTTGTTGTTCTTCTTCTGCACAGCTAAGCTGGAAGTTGCATTTGCGGCTCGCACTAGTGCACAGTTATCTCAAAGAAAGGGGCCACGGTGTTTCTGTATCTCTATTATGTTGGTGCGTCTTCGGAACTTTTAAATACCTCGACATATCTCGAAAACTACGCTTCTGATCAAAAAATATCATAGAACATAAATTGTAGGAAACATAATTCTCTACAAAAAACGTCTCTTAACATTTTGCCATAGCTCGCTTCGTTTCCGAGATATTTGCAGATTCAGCTCAAAGGAACTGGCCTGACGGACATATTTCGAGATATTTCTTCTTCTTGTTGTTCTTCCTCTGGACAGCTAAGCTGGAAGTGGCATTTGCAGCTCGCAATAGTGCAGAGTTATCTCAAAGAAAGGGGCCACGGTGTTTCTGTATCTCTATTATGTTGGTGCGGCTTCGGAACTTTTAAATATCTTTATATATCTCGAGAGCTACGCATCTGATCAAAAAATATCATAGAACATGAAAAGTAGGAAACTTAATTCTCTACAAAAAAGGTCTCTTAACATTTTGCCATAGCTCGCTTCGTTTCCGAGATATTTGCAGATTCAGCTCAAAGGAACTGGCCTGACGGACATATTTCGAGATATTTCGTCTTCTTGTTGTTCTTCCTCTGCACAGCTAAGCTGGAAGTGACATTTGCAGCTCGCAATAGTGCAGAGTTATTTTAAAGAAAGGGGCAACGGTGTTTCTGTATCTCTATTATGTTGGTGCGGCTTCGGAACTTTTAAATGTCTTGATATATCTCGAGAACTACGCATCTGATCAAAAAATGTCATAGAACATAAAAAGTAGGAAACTTAATTCTCTACAAAAAAGGTCTCTAAACATTTTGCCATAGCTCGCTTCGTTTCCGAGATATTTGCATATATATCTCAAGGGAAGGGGCCTGACGGACATATTTCGAGATATTTCTTCTTCTTGTTGTTCTTCTTCTGCACAGCTAAGCTGGAAGTGGCATTTGCGGCTCGCAATAGTGCAGAGTTATCTCAAAGAAAGGGGCCACGGTGTTTCTGTATCTCTATTATGTTGGTGCGGTTTCGGAACTTTTAAATATCTTTATATATCTCGAGAACTACGCATCTGATCAAAAAATATCATAGAACATAAAAAGTAGGAAACTTAATTCTCTACAAAAAAGGTCTCTCAACATTTTGCCATAGCTCGCTTCGTTTCCGAGATATTTGCAGATTTATCTCAAGGGAAGGGGCCTGACGGACATATTTCGAGATATTTCTTCTTCTTGTTGTTCTTCTTCTGCACAGCTGAGCTGGAAGTGGCATTTGCAGGTCGCAATAGTGCAGAGTTATCTCAAAGAAAGGGGCCACGGTGTTTCTGTATCTCTATTATGTTGGTGCGGCTTCGGAACTTTTAAATATCTCGATATATCTCGAAAACTACGCTTCTGATCAAAAAATATCATAGAACATAAATTGTAGGAAACATAATTCTCTACAAAAAACGTCTCTTAACATTTTGCCATAGCTCGCTTCGTTTCCGAGATATTTGCAGATTCAGCTCAAAGGAACTGGCCTGACGGACATATTTCGAGATATTTCTTCTTCTTGTTGTTCTTCTTCTGCACAGCTAAGCTGGAAGTGGCATTTGCAGCTCGCAATAGTGCAGAGTTATCTCAAAGAGAGGGGCCACGGTGTTTCTGTATCTCTATTATGTTGGTGCGGCTTCGGAACTTTTAAATATCTTGATATATCTCGAGAACTACGCATCTGATCAAAAAATATCATAGAAGATAAAAAGTAGGAAACCTAATTCTCTACAAAAAAGGTCTCTTAACATTTTGCCATAGCTCGCTTCGTTTCCGAGATATTTGCATATTTATCTCAAGGGAAGGGGCCTGACGGACATATTTCGAGATATTTCTTCTTCTTGTTGTTCTTCTTCTGCACAGCTAAGCTGGAAGTGGTATTTGCGGCTCGCACTAGTGCAGAGTTATCTCAAAGAAAGGGGCCACGGTGTTTGTGTATCTCTATTATGTTGGTGCGGCTTCGGAACTTTTAAATATCTTGATATATCTCGAGAACTACGCATCTGATCAAAAAATATCATAGAACATGAAAAGTAGGAAACTTAATTCTCTACAAAAAAGGTCTCTTAACATTTTGCCATAGCTCTCTTCGTTTCCGAGATATTTGCAGATTTATCTCAAGGGAAGGGGCCTGACGGACATATTTCGAGATATTTCTTCTTCTTGTTGTTCTTCTTCTGCACAGCTAAGCTCGAAGTGGCATTTGCAGCTCGCAATAGTGCTGAGTTATCTTAAAGAAAGGGGCCACGGTGTTTCTGTATCTCTATTATGTTGGTGCGGCTTCGGAACTTTTAAATATCTTGATATATCTCGAGAACTACGCATCTGATCAAAAAATGTCATAGAACATAAAAAGTAGGAAACTTAATTCTCTACAAAAAAGGTCTCTAAACATTTTGCCATAGCTCGCTTCGTTTCCGAGATATTTGCATATTTATCTCAAGGGAAGGGGCCTGACGGACATATTTCGAGATATTTCTTCTTCTTGTTGTTCTTCTTCTGCACAGCTAAGCTGGAAGTGGCATTTGCAGCTCGCACTAGTGCAGAGTTATCTCAAAGAAAGAGGCCACGGTGTTTCTGTATCTCTATTATGTTGGTGCGGCTTCGGAACTTTTAAATATCTTGATATATCTCGAGAACTACGCGTCTGATCAAAAAATATCATAGAACATAAAAAGTAGGAAACATAATTCTCTACAAAAACGGTCTCTTAACATTTTGCCATAGCTCGCTTCGTTTCCGAGATATTTGCAGATATATCTCTAGGGAAGGGGCCTGACGGACATATTTCGAGATATTTCTTCTTCTTGTTGTTCTTCTTCTGCACAGCTAAGCTGGAAGTTGCATTTGCGGCTCGTACTAGTGCACAGTTATCTCAAAGAAAGGGGCCACGGTGTTTCTGTATCTCTATTATGTTGGTGCGTCTTCGGAACTTTTAAATACCTCGACATATCTCGAAAACTACGCTTCTGATCAAAAAATATCATAGAACATAAATTGTAGGAAACATAATTCTCTACAAAAAACGTCTCTTAACATTTTGCCATAGCTCGCTTCGTTTCCGAGATATTTGCAGATTCAGCTCAAAGGAACTGGCCTGACGGACATATTTCGAGATATTTCTTCTTCTTGTTGTTCTTCCTCTGGACAGCTAAGCTGGAAGTGGCATTTGCAGCTCGCAATAGTGCAGAGTTATCTCAAAGAAAGGGGCCACGGTGTTTCTGTATCTCTATTATGTTGGTGCGGCTTCGGAACTTTTAAATATCTTGATATATCTCGAGAGCTACGCATCTGATCAAAAAATATCATAGAACATGAAAAGTAGGAAACTTAATTCTCTACAAAAAAGGTCTCTTAACATTTTGCCATAGCTCTCTTCGTTTCCGAGATATTTGCAGATTTATCTCAAGGGAAGGGGCCTGACGGACATATTTCGAGATATTTCTTCTTCTTGTTGTTCTTCTTCTGCACAGCTAAGCTCGAAGTGGCATTTGCAGCTCGCAATAGTGCTGAGTTATCTTAAAGAAAGGGGCCACGGTGTTTCTGTATCTCTATTATGTTGGTGCGGCTTCGGAACTTTTAAATATCTTGATATATCTCGAGAACTACGCATCTGATCAAAAAATGTCATAGAACATAAAAAGTAGGAAACTTAATTCTCTACAAAAAAGGTCTCTAAACATTTTGCCATAGCTCGCTTCGTTTCCGAGATATTTGCATATTTATCTCAAGGGAAGGGGCCTGACGGACATATTTCGAGATATTTCTTCTTCTTGTTGTTCTTCTTCTGCACAGCTAAGCTGGAAGTGGCATTTGCAGCTCGCACTAGTGCAGAGTTATCTCAAAGAAAGAGGCCACGGTGTTTCTGTATCTCTATTATGTTGGTGCGGCTTCGGAACTTTTAAATATCTTGATATATCTCGAGAACTACGCGTCTGATCAAAAAATATCATAGAACATAAAAAGTAGGAAACATAATTCTCTACAAAAACGGTCTCTTAACATTTTGCCATAGCTCGCTTCGTTTCCGAGATATTTGCAGATATATCTCTAGGGAAGGGGCCTGACGGACATATTTCGAGATATTTCTTCTTCTTGTTGTTCTTCTTCTGCACAGCTAAGCTGGAAGTTGCATTTGCGGCTCGTACTAGTGCACAGTTATCTCAAAGAAAGGGGCCACGGTGTTTCTGTATCTCTATTATGTTGGTGCGTCTTCGGAACTTTTAAATACCTCGACATATCTCGAAAACTACGCTTCTGATCAAAAAATATCATAGAACATAAATTGTAGGAAACATAATTCTCTACAAAAAACGTCTCTTAACATTTTGCCATAGCTCGCTTCGTTTCCGAGATATTTGCAGATTCAGCTCAAAGGAACTGGCCTGACGGACATATTTCGAGATATTTCTTCTTCTTGTTGTTCTTCCTCTGGACAGCTAAGCTGGAAGTGGCATTTGCAGCTCGCAATAGTGCAGAGTTATCTCAAAGAAAGGGGCCACGGTGTTTCTGTATCTCTATTATGTTGGTGCGGCTTCGGAACTTTTAAATATCTTGATATATCTCGAGAGCTACGCATCTGATCAAAAAATATCATAGAACATGAAAAGTAGGAAACTTAATTCTCTACAAAAAAGGTCTCTTAACATTTTGCCATAGCTCGCTTCGTTTCCGAGATATTTGCAGATTCAGCTCAAAGGAACTGGCCTGACGGACATATTTCGAGATATTTCGTCTTCTTGTTGTTCTTCCTCTGCACAGCTAAGCTGGAAGTGACATTTGCAGCTCGCAATAGTGCAGAGTTATTTTAAAGAAAGGGGCAACGGTGTTTCTGTATCTCTATTATGTTGGTGCGGCTTCGGAACTTTTAAATGTCTTGATATATCTCGAGAACTACGCATCTGATCAAAAAATGTCATAGAACATAAAAAGTAGGAAACTTAATTCTCTACAAAAAAGGTCTCTAAACATTTTGCCATAGCTCGCTTCGTTTCCGAGATATTTGCATATATATCTCAAGGGAAGGGGCCTGACGGACATATTTCGAGATATTTCTTCTTCTTGTTGTTCTTCTTCTGCACAGCTAAGCTGGAAGTGGCATTTGCGGCTCGCAATAGTGCAGAGTTATCTCAAAGAAAGGGGCCACGGTGTTTCTGTATCTCTATTATGTTGGTGCGGTTTCGGAACTTTTAAATATCTTTATATATCTCGAGAACTACGCATCTGATCAAAAAATATCATAGAACATAAAAAGTAGGAAACTTAATTCTCTACAAAAAAGGTCTCTTAACATTTTGCCATAGCTCGCTTCGTTTCCGAGATATTTGCAGATTTATCTCAAGGGAAGGGGCCTGACGGACATATTTCGAGATATTTCTTCTTCTTGTTGTTCTTCTTCTGCACAGCTGAGCTGGAAGTGGCATTTGCAGGTCGCAATAGTGCAGAGTTATCTCAAAGAAAGGGGCCACGGTGTTTCTGTATCTCTATTATGTTGGTGCGGCTTCGGAACTTTTAAATATCTCGATATATCTCGAAAACTACGCTTCTGATCAAAAAATATCATAGAACATAAATTGTAGGAAACATAATTCTTTACAAAAAAGGTCTCTTAACAGTTTGCCATAGCTCGCTTCGTTTCCGAGATATTTGCAGATTTATCTCAAGGGAAGGGGCCTGACGGACATATTTCGAGATATTTCTTCTTCTTGTTGTTCTTCTTCTGCACAGCTAAGCTGGAAGTGGCATTTGCGGCTCGCACTAGTGCAGAGTTATCTCAAAGAAAGGGGCCACGGTGTTTCTGTATCTCTATTATGTTGGTGCGGCTTCGGAACTTTTAAATATCTCGATATATCTCGAAAACTACGCTTCTGATCAAAAAATATCATAGAACATAAATTGTAGGAAACATAATTCTCTACAAAAAAGGTCTCTTAACATTTTGCCATAGCTCGCTTCGTTTCCGAGATATTTGCAGATATATCTCAAGGGAAGGGGCCTGACGGACATATTTCGAGATATTTCTTCTTCTTGTTGTTCTTCTTCTGCACAGCTAAGCTGGAAGTGGCATTTGCAGCTCGCAATAGTGCAGAGTTATCTCAAAGAAAGAGGCCACGGTGTTTCTGTATCTCTATTATGTTGGTGCGGCTTCGGAACTTTTAAATATCTTGATATATCTCGAGAACTACGCGTCTGATCAAAAAATATCATAGAACATAAAAAGTAGGAAACATAATTCTCTACAAAAACGGTCTCTTAACATTTTGCCATAGCTCGCTTCGTTTCCGAGATATTTGCAGATTCAGCTCAAAGGAACGGGCCTGACGGACATATTTCGAGATACTTCTTCTTCTTGTTGTTCTTCCTCTGCACAGCTAAGCTGGAAGTGGCATTTGCGGCTCGCAATAGTGCAGAGTTATCTCAAAGAAAGGGGCCACGGTGTTTCTGTATCTCTATTATGTTGGTGCGGCTTCGGAACTTTTAAATATCTTGATATATCTCGAGAACTACGCATCTGATCAAAAAATATCATAGAACATAAAAAGTAGGAAACTTAATTCTCTACAAAAAAGGTCTCTTAACATTTTGCCATAGCTCGCTTCGTTTCCGAGATATTTGCAGATTTATCTCAAGGGAAGGGGCCTGACGGACATATTTCGAGATATTTCTTCTTCTTGTTGTTCTTCTTCTGCACAGCTAAGCTGGAAGTGGCATTTGCAGCTCGCACTAGTGCAGAGTTATCTCAAAGAGAGGGGCCACGCTGTTTCTGTATCTCTATTATGTTGGTGCGGCTTCGGAACTTTTAAATATCTTGATATATCTCGAGAACTACGCATCTGATCAAAAAATATCATAGAACATAAAAAGTAGGAAACTTAATTCTCTACAAAAAAGGTCTCTTAACATTTTGCCATAGCTCGCTTCGTTTCCGAGATATTTGCAGATTTATCTCAAGGGAAGGGGCCTGACGGACATATTTCGAGATATTTCTTCTTCTTGTTGTTCTTCTTCTGCACAGCTAAGCTGGAAGTGGCATTTGCAGCTCGCACTAGTGCAGAGTTATCTCAAAGAGAGGGGCCACGCTGTTTCTGTATCTCTATTATGTTGGTGCGGCTTCGGAACTTTTAAATATCTCGATATATCTCGAAAACTACGCTTCTGATCAAAAAATATCATAGAACATAAAAAGTAGGAAACTTAATTCTCTACAAAAAAGGTCTCTTAACATTTTGCCATAGCTCGCTTCGTTTCCGAGATATTTGCAGATTTATCTCAAGGGAAGGGGCCTGACGGACATATTTCGAGATATTTCTTCTTCTTCTTGTTCTTCTTCTGCACAGCTAAGCTGGAAGTGGCATTTGCGGCTCTCACTAGTGCAGAGTTATCTCAAAGAAAGGGGCCACGGTGTTTCTGTATCTCTATTATGTTGGTGCGGCTTCGGAACTTTTAAATATCTCGATATATCTCGAAAACTACGCTTCTGATCAAAAAATATCATAGAACATAAATTGTAGGAAACATAATTCTCTACAAAAAAGGTCTCTTAACATTTTGCCATAGCTCGCTTCGTTTCCGAGATATTTGCAGATTTATCTGAAGGGAAGGGGCCTAACGGACATATTTCGAGATATTTCTTCTTCTTGTTGTTCTTCTTCTGCACAGCTAAACTGGAAGTGGCATTTCCAGCTCGCAATAGTGCAGAGTTATCTCAAAGAAAGGGGCCACGGTGTTTCTGTATCTCTATTATGTTGGTGCGGCTTCGGAACTTTTAAATATCTTGATATATCACGAGAACTAAGCATCTGATCAAAAAATATCATAGAACATAAAAAGTGGGAAACTTAATTCTCTACAAAAAACGTCTCTTAACACTTTGCCATAGCTCGCTTCGTTTCCGAGATATTTGCAGATTTATCTCAAGGGAAGGGGCCTGACGGACATATTTCGAGATATTTCTTCTTCTTGTTGTTCTTCTTCTGCACAGCTAAGCTGGAAGTGGCATTTGCGGCTCGCACTAGTGCAGAGTTATCTCAACGAAAGGGGCCACGGTGTTTCTGTATCTCTATTATGTTGGTGCGGCTTCGGAACTTTTAAATATCTCGATATATCTCGAAAACTACGCTTCTGATCAAAAAATATCATAGAACATGAATTGTAGGAAGCATAATTCTCTACAAAAAAGGTCTCTTAACATTTTGCCATAGCTCGCTTCGTTTCCGAGATATTTGCAGATATATCTCAAGGGAAGCGGCCTGACGGACATATTTCGAGATATTTCTTCTTCTTGTTGTTCTTCTTCTGCACAGCTAAGCTGGAAGTGGCATTTGCGGCTCGCACTAGTGCAGAGTTATCTCAAAGAAAGGGGCCACGGTGTTTCTGTATCTCTATTATGTTGGTGCGGCTTCGGAACTTTTAAATATCTCGATATATCTCGAAAACTACGCTTCTGATCAAAAAATATCATAGAACCTAAATTGTAGGAAACATAATTCTCTACAAAAAAGGTCTCTTAACATTTTGCCATAGCTCGCTTCGTTTCCGAGATATTTGCATATTTATCTCAAGGGAAGGGGCCTGACGGACATATTTCGAGATATTTCTTCTTCTGGTTGTTCTTCCTCTGCACAGCTAAGCTGGAAGTGGCATTTGCAGCTCGCAATAGTGCAGAGTTATCTCAAAGAAAGGGGCCACGGTGTTTCTGTATCTCTATTATGTTGGTGCGGCTTCGGAACTTTTAAATATCTTGATATATCTCGAGAGCTACGCATCTGATCAAAAAATATCATAGAACATGAAAAGTAGGAAACTTAATTCTCTACAAAAAAGGTCTCTTAACATTTTGCCATAGCTCGCTTCGTTTCCGAGATATTTACAGATTCAGCTCAAAGGAACTGGCCTGACGGACATATTTCGAGATATTTCTTCTTCTTGTTGTTCTTCCTCTGCACAGCTAAGCTGGAAGTGGCATTTGCAGCTCGCAATAGTGCAGAGTTATCTTAAAGAAAGGGGCCACGGTGTTTCTGTATCTCTATTATGTTGGTGCGGCTTCGGAACTTTTAAATATCTTGATATATCTCGAGAACTACGCATCTGATCAAAAAATGTCATAGAACATAAAAAGTAGGAAACTTAATTCTCTACAAAAAAGGTCTCTTAACATTTTGACATAGCTCGCTTCGTTTCCGAGATATTTGCATATATATCTCAAGGGAAGGGGCCTGACGGACATATTTCGAGATATTTCTTCTTCTTGTTGTTCTTCTTCTGCACAGCTAAGCTGGAAGTGGCATTTGCGGCTCGCACTAGTGCAGAGTTATCTCAAAGAAAGGGGCCACGGTGTTTCTGTATCTCTATTATGTTGGTGCGGCTTCGGAACTTTTAAATATCTCGATATATCTCGAAAACTACGCTTCTGATCAAAAAATATCATAGAACATAAAAAGTAGGAAACTTGATTCTCTACAAAAAAGGTCTCTTAACATTTTGCCATATCTCGCTTCGTTTCCGAGATATTTGCAGATTTATCTCAAGGGAAGGGGCCTAACGGACATATTTCGAGATATTTCTTCTTCTTGTTGTTCTTCTTCTGCACAGCTAAGCTGGAAGTGGTATTTGCGGCTCGCACTAGTGCAGAGTTATCTCAAAGAAAGGGGCCACGGTGTTTGTGTATCTCTATTATGTTGGTGCGGCTTCGGAACTTTTAAATATCTTGATATATCTCGAGAACTACGCATCTGATCAAAAAATATCATAGAACATGAAAAGTAGGAAACTTAATTCTCTACAAAAAAGGTCTCTTAACATTTTGCCATAGCTCTCTTCGTTTCCGAGATATTTGCAGATTTATCTCAAGGGAAGGGGCCTGACGGACATATTTCGAGATATTTCTTCTTCTTGTTGTTCTTCTTCTGCACAGCTAAGCTCGAAGTGGCATTTGCAGCTCGCAATAGTGCTGAGTTATCTTAAAGAAAGGGGCCACGGTGTTTCTGTATCTCTATTATGTTGGTGCGGCTTCGGAACTTTTAAATATCTTGATATATCTCGAGAACTACGCATCTGATCAAAAAATGTCATAGAACATAAAAAGTAGGAAACTTAATTCTCTACAAAAAAGGTCTCTAAACATTTTGCCATAGCTCGCTTCGTTTCCGAGATATTTGCATATTTATCTCAAGGGAAGGGGCCTGACGGACATATTTCGAGATATTTCTTCTTCTTGTTGTTCTTCTTCTGCACAGCTAAGCTGGAAGTAGCATTTGCGGCTCGCACTAGTGCAGAGTTATCTCAAAGAAAGGGGCCACGGTGTTTCTGTATCTCTATTATGTTGGTGCGGCTTCGGAACTTTTAAATATCTTGATATATCTCGAGAACTACGCATCTGATCAAAAAATATCATAGAACATAAAAAGTAGGAAACTTAATTCTCTACAAAAAAGGTCTCTTAACATTTTGCCATAGCTCGCTTCGTTTCCGAGATATTTGCAGATATATCTCAAGGGAAGGGGCCTGACGGACATATTTCGAGATATTTCTTCTTCTTGTTGTTCTTCTTCTGCACAGCTAAGCTGGAAGTGGCATTTGCAGCTCGCAATAGTGCAGAGTTATCTCAAAGAAAGAGGCCACGGTGTTTCTGTATCTCTATTATGTTGGTGCGGCTTCGGAACTTTTAAATATCTTGATATATCTCGAGAACTACGCGTCTGATCAAAAAATATCATAGAACATAAAAAGTAGGAAACATAATTCTCTACAAAAACGGTCTCTTAACATTTTGCCATAGCTCGCTTCGTTTCCGAGATATTTGCAGATATATCTCTAGGGAAGGGGCCTGACGGACATATTTCGAGATATTTCTTCTTCTTGTTGTTCTTCTTCTGCACAGCTAAGCTGGAAGTTGCATTTGCGGCTCGTACTAGTGCACAGTTATCTCAAAGAAAGGGGCCACGGTGTTTCTGTATCTCTATTATGTTGGTGCGTCTTCGGAACTTTTAAATACCTCGACATATCTCGAAAACTACGCTTCTGATCAAAAAATATCATAGAACATAAATTGTAGGAAACATAATTCTCTACAAAAAACGTCTCTTAACATTTTGCCATAGCTCGCTTCGTTTCCGAGATATTTGCAGATTCAGCTCAAAGGAACTGGCCTGACGGACATATTTCGAGATATTTCTTCTTCTTGTTGTTCTTCCTCTGGACAGCTAAGCTGGAAGTGGCATTTGCAGCTCGCAATAGTGCAGAGTTATCTCAAAGAAAGGGGCCACGGTGTTTCTGTATCTCTATTATGTTGGTGCGGCTTCGGAACTTTTAAATATCTTGATATATCTCGAGAGCTACGCATCTGATCAAAAAATATCATAGAACATGAAAAGTAGGAAACTTAATTCTCTACAAAAAAGGTCTCTTAACATTTTGCCATAGCTCGCTTCGTTTCCGAGATATTTGCAGATTCAGCTCAAAGGAACTGGCCTGACGGACATATTTCGAGATATTTCGTCTTCTTGTTGTTCTTCCTCTGCACAGCTAAGCTGGAAGTGACATTTGCAGCTCGCAATAGTGCAGAGTTATTTTAAAGAAAGGGGCAACGGTGTTTCTGTATCTCTATTATGTTGGTGCGGCTTCGGAACTTTTAAATGTCTTGATATATCTCGAGAACTACGCATCTGATCAAAAAATGTCATAGAACATAAAAAGTAGGAAACTTAATTCTCTACAAAAAAGGTCTCTAAACATTTTGCCATAGCTCGCTTCGTTTCCGAGATATTTGCATATATATCTCAAGGGAAGGGGCCTGACGGACATATTTCGAGATATTTCTTCTTCTTGTTGTTCTTCTTCTGCACAGCTAAGCTGGAAGTGGCATTTGCGGCTCGCAATAGTGCAGAGTTATCTCAAAGAAAGGGGCCACGGTGTTTCTGTATCTCTATTATGTTGGTGCGGTTTCGGAACTTTTAAATATCTTTATATATCTCGAGAACTACGCATCTGATCAAAAAATATCATAGAACATAAAAAGTAGGAAACTTAATTCTCTACAAAAAAGGTCTCTTAACATTTTGCCATAGCTCGCTTCGTTTCCGAGATATTTGCAGATTTATCTCAAGGGAAGGGGCCTGACGGACATATTTCGAGATATTTCTTCTTCTTGTTGTTCTTCTTCTGCACAGCTGAGCTGGAAGTGGCATTTGCAGGTCGCAATAGTGCAGAGTTATCTCAAAGAAAGGGGCCACGGTGTTTCTGTATCTCTATTATGTTGGTGCGGCTTCGGAACTTTTAAATATCTCGATATATCTCGAAAACTACGCTTCTGATCAAAAAATATCATAGAACATAAATTGTAGGAAACATAATTCTTTACAAAAAAGGTCTCTTAACAGTTTGCCATAGCTCGCTTCGTTTCCGAGATATTTGCAGATTTATCTCAAGGGAAGGGGCCTGACGGACATATTTCGAGATATTTCTTCTTCTTGTTGTTCTTCTTCTGCACAGCTAAGCTGGAAGTGGCATTTGCGGCTCGCACTAGTGCAGAGTTATCTCAAAGAAAGGGGCCACGGTGTTTCTGTATCTCTATTATGTTGGTGCGGCTTCGGAACTTTTAAATATCTCGATATATCTCGAAAACTACGCTTCTGATCAAAAAATATCATAGAACATAAATTGTAGGAAACATAATTCTCTACAAAAAAGGTCTCTTAACATTTTGCCATAGCTCGCTTCGTTTCCGAGATATTTGCAGATATATCTCAAGGGAAGGGGCCTGACGGACATATTTCGAGATATTTCTTCTTCTTGTTGTTCTTCTTCTGCACAGCTAAGCTGGAAGTGGCATTTGCAGCTCGCAATAGTGCAGAGTTATCTCAAAGAAAGAGGCCACGGTGTTTCTGTATCTCTATTATGTTGGTGCGGCTTCGGAACTTTTAAATATCTTGATATATCTCGAGAACTACGCGTCTGATCAAAAAATATCATAGAACATAAAAAGTAGGAAACATAATTCTCTACAAAAACGGTCTCTTAACATTTTGCCATAGCTCGCTTCGTTTCCGAGATATTTGCAGATTCAGCTCAAAGGAACGGGCCTGACGGACATATTTCGAGATACTTCTTCTTCTTGTTGTTCTTCCTCTGCACAGCTAAGCTGGAAGTGGCATTTGCGGCTCGCAATAGTGCAGAGTTATCTCAAAGAAAGGGGCCACGGTGTTTCTGTATCTCTATTATGTTGGTGCGGCTTCGGAACTTTTAAATATCTTGATATATCTCGAGAACTACGCATCTGATCAAAAAATATCATAGAACATAAAAAGTAGGAAACTTAATTCTCTACAAAAAAGGTCTCTTAACATTTTGCCATAGCTCGCTTCGTTTCCGAGATATTTGCAGATTTATCTCAAGGGAAGGGGCCTGACGGACATATTTCGAGATATTTCTTCTTCTTGTTGTTCTTCTTCTGCACAGCTAAGCTGGAAGTGGCATTTGCAGCTCGCACTAGTGCAGAGTTATCTCAAAGAGAGGGGCCACGCTGTTTCTGTATCTCTATTATGTTGGTGCGGCTTCGGAACTTTTAAATATCTTGATATATCTCGAGAACTACGCATCTGATCAAAAAATATCATAGAACATAAAAAGTAGGAAACTTAATTCTCTACAAAAAAGGTCTCTTAACATTTTGCCATAGCTCGCTTCGTTTCCGAGATATTTGCAGATTTATCTCAAGGGAAGGGGCCTGACGGACATATTTCGAGATATTTCTTCTTCTTGTTGTTCTTCTTCTGCACAGCTAAGCTGGAAGTGGCATTTGCAGCTCGCACTAGTGCAGAGTTATCTCAAAGAGAGGGGCCACGCTGTTTCTGTATCTCTATTATGTTGGTGCGGCTTCGGAACTTTTAAATATCTCGATATATCTCGAAAACTACGCTTCTGATAAAAAAATATCATAGAACATAAAAAGTAGGAAACTTAATTCTCTACAAAAAAGGTCTCTTAACATTTTGCCATAGCTCGCTTCGTTTCCGAGATATTTGCAGATTTATCTCAAGGGAAGGGGCCTGACGGACATATTTCGAGATATTTCTTCTTCTTCTTGTTCTTCTTCTGCACAGCTAAGCTGGAAGTGGCATTTGCGGCTCTCACTAGTGCAGAGTTATCTCAAAGAAAGGGGCCACGGTGTTTCTGTATCTCTATTATGTTGGTGCGGCTTCGGAACTTTAAAATATCTCGATATATCTCGAAAACTACGCTTCTGATCAAAAAATATCATAGAACATAAATTGTAGGAAACATAATTCTCTACAAAAAAGGTCTCTTAACATTTTGCCATAGCTCGCTTCGTTTCCGAGATATTTGCAGATTTATCTGAAGGGAAGGGGCCTAACGGACATATTTCGAGATATTTCTTCTTCTTGTTGTTCTTCTTCTGCACAGCTAAACTGGAAGTGGCATTTCCAGCTCGCAATAGTGCAGAGTTATCTCAAAGAAAGGGGCCACGGTGTTTCTGTATCTCTATTATGTTGGTGCGGCTTCGGAACTTTTAAATATCTTGATATATCACGAGAACTAAGCATCTGATCAAAAAATATCATAGAACATAAAAAGTAGGAAACATAATTCTCTACAAAAAAGGTCTCTTAACATTTTGCCATAGCTCGCTTCGTTTCCGAGATATTTGCAGATATATCTCAAGGGAAGCGGCCTGACGGACATATTTCGAGATATTTCTTCTTCTTGTTGTTCTTCTTCTGCACAGCTAAGCTGGAAGTGGCATTTGCGGCTCGCACTAGTGCAGAGTTATCTCAAAGAAAGGGGCCACGGTGTTTCTGTATCTCTATTATGTTGGTGCGGCTTCGGAACTTTTAAATATCTCGATATATCTCGAAAACTACGCTTCTGATCAAAAAATATCATAGAACCTAAATTGTAGGAAACATAATTCTCTACAAAAAAGGTCTCTTAACATTTTGCCATAGCTCGCTTCGTTTCCGAGATATTTGCAGATATATCTCAAGGGAAGGGGCCTGACGGACATATTTCGAGATATTTCTTCTTCTTGTTGTTCTTCTTCTGCACAGCTAAGCTGGAAGTGGCATTTGCAGCTCGCAATAGTGCAGAGTTATCTCAAAGAAAGAGGCCACGGTGTTTCTGTATCTCTATTATGTTGGTGCGGCTTCGGAACTTTTAAATATCTTGATATATCTCGAGAACTACGCGTCTGATCAAAAAATATCATAGAACATAAAAAGTAGGAAACATAATTCTCTACAAAAACGGTCTCTTAACATTTTGCCATAGCTCGCTTCGTTTCCGAGATATTTGCATATTTATCTCAAGGGAAGGGGCCTGACGGACATATTTCGAGATATTTCTTCTTCTGGTTGTTCTTCCTCTGCACAGCTAAGCTGGAAGTGGCATTTGCAGCTCGCAATAGTGCAGAGTTATCTCAAAGAAAGGGGCCACGGTGTTTCTGTATCTCTATTATGTTGGTGCGGCTTCGGAACTTTTAAATATCTTGATATATCTCGAGAGCTACGCATCTGATCAAAAAATATCATAGAACATGAAAAGTAGGAAACTTAATTCTCTACAAAAAAGGTCTCTTAACATTTTGCCATAGCTCGCTTCGTTTCCGAGATATTTACAGATTCAGCTCAAAGGAACTGGCCTGACGGACATATTTCGAGATATTTCTTCTTCTTGTTGTTCTTCCTCTGCACAGCTAAGCTGGAAGTGGCATTTGCAGCTCGCAATAGTGCAGAGTTATCTTAAAGAAAGGGGCCACGGTGTTTCTGTATCTCTATTATGTTGGTGCGGCTTCGGAACTTTTAAATATCTTGATATATCTCGAGAACTACGCATCTGATCAAAAAATGTCATAGAACATAAAAAGTAGGAAACTTAATTCTCTACAAAAAAGGTCTCTTAACATTTTGACATAGCTCGCTTCGTTTCCGAGATATTTGCATATATATCTCAAGGGAAGGGGCCTGACGGACATATTTCGAGATATTTCTTCTTCTTGTTGTTCTTCTTCTGCACAGCTAAGCTGGAAGTGGCATTTGCGGCTCGCACTAGTGCAGAGTTATCTCAAAGAAAGGGGCCACGGTGTTTCTGTATCTCTATTATGTTGGTGCGGCTTCGGAACTTTTAAATATCTCGATATATCTCGAAAACTACGCTTCTGATCAAAAAATATCATAGAACGTAAATTGTAGGAAACATTATTCTCTACAAAAAAGGTCTCTTAACATTTTGCCATAGCTCGCTTCGTTTCCGAGATATTTGCAGATTCATCTCAAGGGAAGGGGTCTGACGGACATATTTCGAGATATTTCTTCTTCTTGTTGTTCTTCTTCTGCACAGCTAAGCTCGAAGCGGCATTTGCAGCTCGCAATAGTGCAGAGTTATCTCAAAGAAAGAGGCCACGGTGTTTCTGTACCTCTATTATGTTGGTGCAGCTTCGGAACTTTTAAATATCTTGATATATCTCGAGAACTACGCATCTGATCAAAAAATATCATCGAACATAAAAAGTAGGAAACTTAATTCTCTACAAAAAAGGTCTCTTAACATTTTGCCATAGCTCGCTTCGTTTCCGAGATATTTGCAGATTTATCTCAAGGGAAGTGGCCTGACGGACATATTTCGAGATATTTCTTCTTCTTGTTGTTCTTCTTCTGCACAGCTAAGCTGGAAGTGGCATTTCCAGCTCGCAATAGTGCAGAGTTATCTCAAAGAAAGAGGCCACGGTGTTTCTGTACCTCTATTATGTTGGTGCAGCTTCGGAACTTTTAAATATCTTGATATATCTCGAGAACTACGCATCTGATCAAAAAATATCATCGAACATAAAAAGTAGGAAACTTAATTCTCTACAAAAAAGGTCTCTTAACATTTTGCCATAGCTCGCTTCGTTTCCGAGATATTTGCAGATTTATCTCAAGGGAAGTGGCCTGACGGACATATTTCGAGATATTTCTTCTTCTTGTTGTTCTTCTTCTGCACAGCTAAGCTGGAAGTGGCATTTCCAGCTCGCAATAGTGCAGAGTTATCTCAATGAAAGGGGCCACGGTGTTTCTGTATCTCTATTATGTTGGTGCGGCTTCGGAACTTTTAAATATCTTGATATATCTCGAGAACTACGCATCTGATCAAAAAATATCATAGAACATAAAAAGTATGAAACTTAATTCTCTACAAAAAAGGTCTCTTAACATTTTGCCATAGCTCGCTTCGTTTCCGAGATATTTGCAGATTTATCTCAAGGGAAGGGGCCTGACGGACATATTTCGAGATATTTCTTCTTCTTGTTGTTCTTCTTCTGCACAGCTAAGCTGGAAGTGGCATTTGCAGCTCGCACTGGTGCAGAGTTATCTCAAAGAAAGGGGCCACGGTGTTTCTGTATCTCTATTATGTTGGTGCGGCTTCGGAACTTTTAAATATCTCGATATATCTCGAAAACTACGCTTCTGATCAAAAAATATCATAGAACATAAAAAGTAGGAAACTTAATTCTCTACAAAAAAGGTCTCTTAACATTTTGCCATAGCTCGTTTCGTTTCCGAGATATTTGCAGATTTATCTCAAGGGAAGGGGCCTGACGGACATATTTCGAGATATTTCTTCTTCTTGTTGTTCTTCTTCTGCACAGCTAAGCTGGAAGTGGCATTTACAGCTCGCAATAGTGCAGAGTTATCTCAAAGAAAGGAGCCACGGTGTTTCTGTATCTCTATTATGTTGGTGCGGCTTCGGAACTTTTAAATATCTTGATATATCTCGAGAACTACGCGTCTGATCAAAAAAAATCATAGAACATAAAAAGTAGGAAACATAATTCTCTACAAAAAAGGTCTCTTAACATTTTGCCATAGCTCGCTGTGTTTCCGAGATATTTGCAGATATATCTCAAGGGAAGGGGCCTGACGGACATATTTCGAGATATTTCTTCTTCTTGTTGTTCTTCTTCTGCACAGCTAAGCTGGAAGTGGCATTTACAGCTCGCAATAGTGCAGAGTTATCTCAAAGAAAGGGGCCACGGTGTTTCTGTATCTCTATTATGTTGGTGCGGCTTCGGAACTTTTAAATATCTCGATATATCTCGAAAACTACGCTTCTGATCAAAATATATCATAGAACATAAATTGTAGGAAACATAATTCTCTACAAAAAAGGTCTCTTAACATTTTGCCATAGCTGGCTTTGTTTCCGAGATATTTGCAGATATATCTCAAGGGAAGGGGCCTGACGGACATATTTCGAGATATTTCTTCTTCTTGATGTTCTTCTTCTGCACAGCTAAGCTGGAAGTGGCATTTACAGCTCGCAATAGTGCAGAGTTATCTCAAAGAAAGGGGCCACGGTGTTTCTGTATCTCTATTATGTTGGTGCGGCTTCGGAACTTTTAAATATCTTGATATATCTCGAGAACTACGCATCTGATCAAAAAATATCACAGAAGATAAAAAGTAGGAAACTTAATTCTCTACAAAAAAGGTTTCTTAACATTTTCCCATAGCTGGCATCGTTTCCGAGATATTTGCGGATTTATCTCAAGGGAAGGGGCCTGACGGACATATTCCGAGATATTTCTTCTTCTTGTTGTTCCTCTTCTGCACAGCTAAGCTGGAAGTGGCATTTGCAGCTCGCAATAGTGCAGAGTTATCTCAAAGAAAGAGGCCACGGTGTTTCTGCACCTCTATTATGTTGGTGCAGCTTCGGAACTTTTAAATATCTTGATATATCTCGAGAACTACGCATCTGATCAAAAAATATCATAGAACATAAAAAGCAGGAAACTTAATTGTCTACAAATAAGGTCTCTTAACATTTTGGCATAGCTCGCTTCATTTCCGAGATATTTGCAGATTTATCTCAAGGGAAGGGGCCTGACGGACATATTTCGAGATATTTCTTCTTCTTGTTGTTCTTCTTCTGCACAGCTAAGCTGGAAGTGGCATTTGCAGCTCGCAATAGTGCAGAGTTATCGCAAAGAAAGGGGCCACGGTGTTTCTGTATCTCTATTATGTTGGTGCGGCTTCGGAACTTTTAAATATCTTGATATATCTCGAGAACTACGCATCTGATCAAAAAATATCGTAGATCATAAAAAGTAGGAAACTTAATTCTCTACAAATAAGGTCTCTTAACATTTTGCCATAGCTCGCTTGGTTTCCGAGATATTTGCAGATTTATCTCAAGGGAAGGGGCCTGAGGGACATATTTCGAGATATTTCTTCTTCTTGTTGTTCTTCTTCTGCACAGCTAAGCTGGAAGTGGCATTTGCAGCTCGCAATAGTGCAGAGTTACCTCAAAGATAGGGGCCACGGTGTTTCTGTATCTCTATTTTGTTGGTGCCCCTTCGGAACTTTTAAATATCTGGATATATCTCGAGAACTACGCATCTGATCAAAAAATATCATAGAACATAAAAAGTAGGAAACTTAATTCTCTACAAAAAAGGTCTCTAAACATTTTGCCATAGCTCCCTTCGTTTCCGAGGTATTTGCAGATTTATCTCAAGGGAAGGGGCCTGACGGACATATTTCGAGATATTTCTTCTTCTTGTTGTTCTTCTTCTGCACAGCTAAGCTGGAAGTGGCATTTGCAGCTCGCAGTAGTGCAGAGTTATCTCAAAGAAAGGGGCCACGGTGTTTCTGTATCTCTATTCTGTTGGTGCGGCTTCGGAACTTTTAAATATCTTGATATATCTCGAGAACTACGCATCTGATCAAAAAATATCGTAGAACATAAAAAGTAGGAAACTTAATTCTCTACAAATAAGGTCTCTCAACATTTTGCCATAGCTCGCTTGGTTTCCGAGATATTTGCAGATTTATCTCTAGGGAAGGGGCCTGACGGACATATTTCCAGATATTTCTTCTTCTTGTTGTTCTTCTTCTGCACAGCTAAGCTGGAAGTGGCATTTGCAGCTCGCAATAGTGCAGAGTTATCTCAAAGAAAGGGGCCACGGTGTTTCTGTATCTGTATTATGTTGGTGCGGCTTCGGAACTTTTAAATATCTTGATATATCTCGAGAACTACGCATCTGATCAAAAAATATCATAGAACATAAAAAGTAGGAAACCTAATTTTCTACAAAAAAGGTCGCTTAACATTTTGCCGTAGCTCGCTTCGTTTCAGAGATATTTGCAGATTTATCACAAGGGAAGGGGCCTGACGGACATATTTCGAAATATTTCTTATTCTTGTTGTTCTTCTTCTGCACAGCTAAGCTGGAAGTGGCATTTACAGCTCGCAATAGTGCAGAGTTATCTCAAAGAAAGGAGCCACGGTGTTTCTGTATCTCTATTATGTTGGTGCGGCTTCGGAACTTTTAAATATCTTGATATATCTCGAGAACTACGCGTCTGATCAAAAAAAATCATAGAACATAAAAAGTAGGAAACATAATTCTCTACAAAAAAGGTCTCTTAACATTTTGCCATAGCTCGCTTTGTTTCCGAGATATTTGCAGATATATCTCAAGGGAAGGGGCCTGACGGACATATTTCGAGATATTTCTTCTTCTTGTTGTTCTTCTTCTGCACAGCTAAGCTGGAAGTGGCATTTACAGCTCGCAATAGTGCAGAGTTATCTCAAAGAAAGGGGCCACGGTGTTTCTGTATCTCTATTATGTTGGTGCGGCTTCGGAACTTTTAAATATCTCGATATATCTCGAAAACTACGCTTCTGATCAAAATATATCATAGAACATAAATTGTAGGAAACATAATTCTCTACAAAAAAGGTCTCTTAACATTTTGCCATAGCTGGCTTTGTTTCCGAGATATTTGCAGATATATCTCAAGGGAAGGGGCCTGACGGACATATTTCGAGATATTTCTTCTTCTTGATGTTCTTCTTCTGCACAGCTAAGCTGGAAGTGGCATTTACAGCTCGCAATAGTGCAGAGTTATCTCAAAGAAAGGGGCCACGGTGTTTCTGTATCTCTATTATGTTGGTGCGGCTTCGGAACTTTTAAATATCTTGATATATCTCGAGAACTACGCATCTGATCAAAAAATATCACAGAAGATAAAAAGTAGGAAACTTAATTCTCTACAAAAAAGGTTTCTTAACATTTTCCCATAGCTGGCATCGTTTCCGAGATATTTGCGGATTTATCTCAAGGGAAGGGGCCTGACGGACATATTCCGAGATATTTCTTCTTCTTGTTGTTCCTCTTCTGCACAGCTAAGCTGGAAGTGGCATTTGCAGCTCGCAATAGTGCAGAGTTATCTCAAAGAAAGAGGCCACGGTGTTTCTGCACCTCTATTATGTTGGTGCAGCTTCGGAACTTTTAAATATCTTGATATATCTCGAGAACTACGCATCTGATCAAAAAATATCATAGAACATAAAAAGCAGGAAACTTAATTGTCTACAAATAAGGTCTCTTAACATTTTGGCATAGCTCGCTTCATTTCCGAGATATTTGCAGATTTATCTCAAGGGAAGGGGCCTGACGGACATATTTCGAGATATTTCTTCTTCTTGTTGTTCTTCTTCTGCACAGCTAAGCTGGAAGTGGCATTTGCAGCTCGCAATAGTGCAGAGTTATCGCAAAGAAAGGGGCCACGGTGTTTCTGTATCTCTATTATGTTGGTGCGGCTTCGGAACTTTTAAATATCTTGATATATCTCGAGAACTACGCATCTGATCAAAAAATATCGTAGATCATAAAAAGTAGGAAACTTAATTCTCTACAAATAAGGTCTCTTAACATTTTGCCATAGCTCGCTTGGTTTCCGAGATATTTGCAGATTTATCTCAAGGGAAGGGGCCTGAGGGACATATTTCGAGATATTTCTTCTTCTTGTTGTTCTTCTTCTGCACAGCTAAGCTGGAAGTGGCATTTGCAGCTCGCAATAGTGCAGAGTTACCTCAAAGATAGGGGCCACGGTGTTTCTGTATCTCTATTTTGTTGGTGCCGCTTCGGAACTTTTAAATATCTGGATATATCTCGAGAACTACGCATCTGATCAAAAAATATCATAGAACATAAAAAGTAGGAAACTTAATTCTCTACAAAAAAGGTCTCTAAACATTTTGCCATAGCTCCCTTCGTTTCCGAGGTATTTGCAGATTTATCTCAAGGGAAGGGGCCTGACGGACATATTTCGAGATATTTCTTCTTCTTGTTGTTCTTCTTCTGCACAGCTAAGCTGGAAGTGGCATTTGCAGCTCGCAGTAGTGCAGAGTTATCTCAAAGAAAGGGGCCACGGTGTTTCTGTATCTCTATTCTGTTGGTGCGGCTTCGGAACTTTTAAATATCTTGATATATCTCGAGAACTACGCATCTGATCAAAAAATATCGTAGAACATAAAAAGTAGGAAACTTAATTCTCTACAAATAAGGTCTCTCAACATTTTGCCATAGCTCGCTTGGTTTCCGAGATATTTGCAGATTTATCTCTAGGGAAGGGGCCTGACGGACATATTTCCAGATATTTCTTCTTCTTGTTGTTCTTCTTCTGCACAGCTAAGCTGGAAGTGGCATTTGCAGCTCGCAATAGTGCAGAGTTATCTCAAAGAAAGGGGCCACGGTGTTTCTGTATCTGTATTATGTTGGTGCGGCTTCGGAACTTTTAAATATCTTGATATATCTCGAGAACTACGCATCTGATCAAAAAATATCATAGAACATAAAAAGTAGGAAACCTAATTTTCTACAAAAAAGGTCGCTTAACATTTTGCCGTAGCTCGCTTCGTTTCAGAGATATTTGCAGATTTATCACAAGGGAAGGGGCCTGACGGACATATTTCGAAATATTTCTTATTCTTGTTGTTCTTCTTCTGCACAGCTAAGCTGGAAGTGGCATTTACAGCTCGCAATAGTGCAGAGTTATCTCAAAGAAAGGAGCCACGGTGTTTCTGTATCTCTATTATGTTGGTGCGGCTTCGGAACTTTTAAATATCTTGATATATCTCGAGAACTACGCGTCTGATCAAAAAAAATCATAGAACATAAAAAGTAGGAAACATAATTCTCTACAAAAAAGGTCTCTTAACATTTTGCCATAGCTCGCTTTGTTTCCGAGATATTTGCAGATATATCTCAAGGGAAGGGGCCTGACGGACATATTTCGAGATATTTCTTCTTCTTGTTGTTCTTCTTCTGCACAGCTAAGCTGGAAGTGGCATTTACAGCTCGCAATAGTGCAGAGTTATCTCAAAGAAAGGGGCCACGGTGTTTCTGTATCTCTATTATGTTGGTGCGGCTTCGGAACTTTTAAATATCTCGATATATCTCGAAAACTACGCTTCTGATCAAAATATATCATAGAACATAAATTGTAGGAAACATAATTCTCTACAAAAAAGGTCTCTTAACATTTTGCCATAGCTGGCTTTGTTTCCGAGATATTTGCAGATATATCTCAAGGGAAGGGGCCTGACGGACATATTTCGAAATATTTCTTATTCTTGTTGTTCTTCTTCTGCACAGCTAAGCTGGAAGTGGCATTTGCAGCGCGCAATAGTGCAGAGTTATCTCAAAGAAAGGGGCCACGGTGTTTCTGTATCTCTATTATGTTGGTGCGGTTTCGGAACTTTTAAATATCTTGATATATCTCGAGAACTACGCATCTGATCAAAAAATATCATAGAACATAAAAAGTAGGAAACTTAATTCTCTACAAAAAAGGTCTCTTAACATTTTGCCATAGCTCGCTTCGTTTCCGAGATATTTGCAGATATATCTCAAGGGAAGGGGCCTGACGGACATATTTCGAGATATTTCTTCTTCTTGTTGTTCTTCTTCTGCACAGCTAACCTGGAAGTGGCATTTCCAGCTCGCAATAGTGCAAAGTAATCTCAAAGAGAGGGGCCACGGTGTTTCTGTATCTCTATTATGTTGGTGCGGCTCCGGAACTTTTAAATATCTTGATATATCTCGAGAACTACGCGTCTGATCAAAAAATATCATAGAACATAAAAAGTAGGAAACTTAATTCTCTACAAAAAAGTCTGTTAACATTTTGCCATAGCTCGCTTCGTTTCCGAGATATTTGCAGATTTATCTCAAGGGAAGGGGCCTAACGGACATATTTCGAGATATTTCTTCTTCTTGTTGTTCTTCTTCTGCACAGCTAAACTGGAAGTGGCATTTCCAGCTCGCAATACTGCAGAGTTATCTCAAAGAGAGGGGCCACGGTGTTTCTGTATCTCTATTATGTTGGTGCGGCTTCGGAACTTTTAAATATCTTGATATATCTCGAGAACTACGCATCTGATCAAAAAATACCATAGAACATAAAAAGTAGGAAACTTAATTCTCTACACATAAGGTCTCTCAACATTTTGCCATAGCTCGCTTCGTTTGCGAGATATTTGCAGATTTATCTCAAGTGAAGGGGCCTGACGGACATATTTCGAGATATTTCTTCTTCTTGTTGTTATTCTTCTGCACAGCTAAACTGGACGTGGCATTTCCAGCTCGCAATAGTGCAGAGTTATCTCAAAGAGAGGGGCCACGGTGTTTCTGTATCTCTATTATGTTGGTGCGGCTTCGGTACTTTTAAATATCTTGATATATCTCGAGAACTACGCATCTGATCAAAAAATATCATAGAACATAAATTGTAGGAAACATAATTGTCTACAAAAAAGGTCTCTTAAGATTTTGCCATAGCTCGCTTCGTTTCCGAGATACTTGCCGATTTATCTCAAGGGAAGGGGCCTGACGGACATATTTCGAGATATTTCTTCTTCTTGTTGTTCTTCTTCTGCACAGCTAAGCTGGAAGTGGCATTTGCAGCTCGCAATAGTGCATAGTTATCTGAAAGAAAGGGGCCACGGTGTTTCTGTATCTCTATTATGGTGGTGCGGCTTCGGAACTTTTAAATATCTCGATATATCTCGAAAACTACGCTTCTGATCAAAAAATATCATAGAACATAAATTGTAGGAAACATAATTCTCTACAAAAAAGGTCTCTTAACATTTTGCCATAGCTCGCTTCGTTTCCGAGATATTTGCAGATATATCTCAAGGGAAGGGGCCTGACGGACATATTTCGAGATATTTCTTCTTCTTGTTGTTCTTCTTCTGCACAGCTAAGCTGGAAGTGGCATTTACAGCTCGCAATAGTGCAGAGTTATCTCAAAGAAAGGGGCCACGGTGTTTCTGTATCTCTATTATGTTGGTGCGGCTTCGGAACTTTTAAATATCTTGATATATCTCGAGAACTACGCATCTGATCAAAAAATATCATAGAAGATAAAAAGTAGGAAACTTAATTCTCTACAAAAAAGGTCTCTTAACATTTTCCCATAGCTGGCATCGTTTCCGAGATATTTGCAGATATATCTCAAGGGAAGGGGCCTGACGGACATATTCCGAGATATTTCTTCTTCTTGTTGTTCCTCTTCTGCACAGCTAAGCTGGAAGTGGCATTTGCAGCTCGCAATAGTGCAGAGTTATCTCAAAGAAAGAGGCCACGGTGTTTCTGCACCTCTATTATGTTGGTGCAGCTTCGGAACTTTTAAATATCTTGATATATCTCGAGAACTACGCATCTGATCAAAAAATATCATAGAACATAAAAAGTAGGAAACTTAATTCTCTACAAAAAAGGTCTCTTAACGTTTTGCAATAGCTCGCTTTGTTTCCGAGATTTGCAGGTTTATCTGAAGGGAAGGGTCCTGACGGACATATTTCGAGATATTTCTTCTTCTTGTTGTTCTTCTTCTGCACAGCTAAACTGGAAGTGGCATTTCCAGCTCGCAATAGTGCAGAGTTAACCCAAAGAAAGGGGCCACGGTGTTTCTGTATCTCTATTATGTTGGTGCGGCTTCGGAACTTTTAAATATCTCGATATATCTCGAAAACTACGCTTCTGATCAAAAAATATCATAGAACATAAATTGTAGGAAACATAATTCTCTACAAAAAAGGTCTCTTAACATTTTGCCATAGCTCGCTTTGTTTCCGAGATATTTGCAGATATATCTCAAGGGAAGGGGCCTGACGGACATATTTCGAGATATTTCTTCTTCTTGTTGTTCTTCTTCTGCACAGCTAAGCTGGAAGTGGCATTTACAGCTCGCAATAGTGCAGAGTTATCTCAAAGAAAGGGGCCACGGTGTTTCTGTATCTCTATTATGTTGGTGCGGCTTCGGAACTTTTAAATATCTCGATATATCTCGAAAACTACGCTTCTGATCAAAAAATATCATAGAACATAAATTGTAGGAAACATAATTCTCTACAAAAAAGGTCTCTTAACATTTTGCCATAGCTCGCTTTGTTTCCGAGATATTTGCAGATATATCTCAAGGGAAGGGGCCTGACGGACATATTTCGAGATATTTCTTCTTCTTGATGTTCTTCTTCTGCACAGCTAAGCTGGAAGTGGCATTTACAGCTCGCAATAGTGCAGAGTTATCTCAAAGAAAGGGGCCACGGTGTTTCTGTATCTCTATTATGTTGGTGCGGCTTCGGAACTTTTAAATATCTTGATATATCTCGAGAACTACGCATCTGATCAAAAAATATCACAGAAGATAAAAAGTAGGAAACTTAATTCTCTACAAAAAAGGTTTCTTAACATTTTCCCATAGCTGGCAACGTTTCCGAGATATTTGCAGATTTATCTCAAGGGAAGGGGCCTGACGGACATATTCCGAGATATTTCTTCTTCTTGTTGTTCCTCTTCTGCACAGCTAAGCTGGAAGTGGCATTTGCAGCTCGCAATAGTGCAGAGTTATCTCAAAGAAAGAGGCCACGGTGTTTCTGCACCTCTATTATGTTGGTGCAGCTTCGGAACTTTTAAATATCTTGATATATCTCGAGAACTACGCATCTGATCAAAAAATATCATAGAACATAAAAAGTAGGAAACTTAATTGTCTACAAATAAGGTCTCTTAACATTTTGGCATAGCTCGCTTCATTTCCGAGATATTTGCAGATTTATCTCAAGGGAAGGGGCCTGACGGACATATTTCGAGATATTTCTTCTTCTTGTTGTTCTTCTTCTGCACAGCTAAGCTGGAAGTGGCATTTGCAGCTCGCAATAGTGCAGAGTTATCGCAAAGAAAGGGGCCACGGTGTTTCTGTATCTCTATTATGTTGGTGCGGCTTCGGAACTTTTAAATATCTTGATATATCTCGAGAACTACGCATCTGATCAAAAAATATCGTAGATCATAAAAAGTAGGAAACTTAATTCTCTACAAATAAGGTCTGTTAACATTTTGCCATAGCTCGCTTGGTTTCCGAGATATTTGGAGATTTATCTCAAGGGAAGGGGCCTGAGGGACATATTTCGAGATATTTCTTCTTCTTGTTGTTCTTCTTCTGCACAGCTAAGCTGGAAGTGGCATTTGCAGCTCGCAATAGTGCAGAGTTACCTCAAAGATAGGGGCCACGGTGTTTCTGTATCTCTATTTTGTTGGTGCCGCTTCGGAACTTTTAAATATCTGGATATATCTCGAGAACTACGCATCTGATCAAAAAATATCATAGAACATAAAAAGTAGGAAACTTAATTCTCTACAAAAAAGGTCTCTAAACATTTTGCCATAGCTCCCTTCGTTTCCGAGGTATTTGCAGATTTATCTCAAGGGAAGGGGCCTGACGGACATATTTCGAGATATTTCTTCTTCTTGTTGTTCTTCTTCTGCACAGCTAAGCTGGAAGTGGCATTTGCAGCTCGCAGTAGTGCAGAGTTATCTCAAAGAAAGGGGCCACGGTGTTTCTGTATCTCTATTATGTTGGTGCGGCTTCGGAACTTTTAAATATCTTGCTATCTCTCGAGAACTACGCATCTGATCAAAAAATATCATAGAACATAAAAAGTAGGAAACTTAATTCTCTACAAAAAAGGTCTCTTAACATTTTGCCATAGCTCGCTTCGTTTCCGAGATATTTGCAGATTTATCTCAAGGGAAGGGGCCTGACGGACATATTTCGAGATATTTCTTTTTCTTGTTGTTCTTCTTCTGCACAGCTAAGCTGGAAGTGGCATTTGCAGCGCGCAATAGTGCAGAGTTATCTCAAAGAAAGGGGCCACGGTGTTTCTGTATCTCTATTCTGTTGGTGCGGCTTCGGAACTTTTAAATATCTTGATATATCTCGAGAACTACGCATCTGATCAAAAAATATCGTAGAACATAAAAAGTAGGAAACTCAATTCTCTACAAATAAGGTCTCTTAACATTTTGCCATAGCTCGCTTGGTTTCCGAGATATTTGCAGATTTATCTCAAGGGAAGGGGCCTGAGGGACATATTTCGAGATATTTCTTCTTCTTGTTGTTCTTCTTCTGCACAGCTAAGCTGGAAGTGGCATTTGCAGCTCGCAATAGTGCAGAGTTACCTCAAAGAAAGGGGCCACGGTGTTTCTGTATCTCTATTTTGTTGGTGCCGCTTCGGAACTTTTAAATATCTGGATATATCTCGAGAACTACGCATCTGATCAAAAAATATCATAGAACATAAAAAGTAGGAAACTTAATTCTCTACAAAAAAGGTCTCTAAACATTTTGCCATAGCTCCCTTCGTTTCCGAGGTATTTGCAGATTTATCTCAAGGGAAGGGGCCTGACGGACATATTTCGAGATATTTCTTCTTCTTGTTGTTCTTCTTCTGCACAGCTAAGCTGGAAGTGGCATTTGCAGCTCGCAATAGTGCAGAGTTATCTCAAAGAAAGGGGCCACGGTGTTTCTGTATCTGTATTATGTTGGTGCGGCTTCGGAACTTTTAAATATCTTGATATATCTCGAGAACTACGCATCTGATCAAAAAATATCATAGAACATAAAAAGTAGGAAACCTAATTTTCTACAAAAAAGGTCGCTTAACATTTTGCCGTAGCTCGCTTCGTTTCAGAGATATTTGCAGATTTATCTCAAGGGAAGGGGCCTGACGGACATATTTCGAAATATTTCTTATTCTTGTTGTTCTTCTTCTGCACAGCTAAGCTGGAAGTGGCATTTGCAGCTCGCAATAGTGCAGAGTTATCTCAAAGAAAGGGGCCACGGTGTTTCTGTACCTCTATTATGTTGGTGCAGCTTCGGAGCTTTTAAATATCTTGATATATCTCGAGAACTACGCATCTGATCAAAAAATATCATAGAACATAAAAAGTAGGAAACTTAATTCTCTACAAAAAAGGTCTCTTAACATTTTCCCATAGCTGGCATCGTTTCCGAGATATTTGCAGATTTAGCTCAAGGGAAGGGGCCTGACGGACATATTCCGAGATATTTCTTCTTCTTGTTGTTCCTCTTCTGCACAGCTAAGCTGGAAGTGGCATTTGCAGGTCGCAATAGTGCAGAGTTATCTCAAAGAAAGGGGCCACGGTGTTTCTGTATCTCTATTATGTTGGTGCGGCTTCGGAACTTTTAAATATCTTGATATATCTCGAAAACTACGCTTCTGATCAAAAAATATCATAGAACATAAATTGTAGGAAACATAATTCTCTACAAAAAAGGTCTCTTAACATTTTGCCATAGCTCGCTTCGTTTCCGAGATATTTGCAGATTTATCTCAAGGGAAGGGGCCTGACGGACATATTCCGAGATATTTCTTCTTCTTGTTGTTCCTCTTCTGCACAGCTAAGCTGGAAGTGGCATTTGCAGGTCGCAATAGTGCAGAGTTATCTCAAAGAAAGGGGCCACGGTGTTTCTGTATCTCTATTATGTTGGTGCGGCTTCGGAACTTTTAAATATCTCGATATATCTCGAAAACTACGCTTCTGATCAAAAAATATCAGAGAACGTAAATTGTAGGAAACATAATTCTCTACAAAAAAGGTCTCTTAAGATTTTGCCATAGCTCGCTTCGTTTCCGAGATATTTGCAGATTTATCTCAAGGGAAGGGGCCTGACGGACATATTTCGAGATATTTCTTCTTCTTGTTGTTCTTCTTCTGCACAGCTAAGCTGGAAGTGGCATTTGCAGCTCGCAATAGTGCAGAGTTATCTCAAAGAAAGGGGCCACGGTGTTTCTGTATCTCTATTATGTTGGTGCGGCTTCGGAACTTTTAAATATCTTGATATATCTCGAGAACTACGCATCTGATCAAAAAATATCGTAGAAGATAAAAAGTAGGAAACTTAATTCTCTACAAAAAAGGTCTCTTAACATTTCGCCATAGCTCGCTTCGTTTCCGAGATATTTGCAGATTTATCTCAAGGGAAGGGGCCTGTCGGACATATTTCGAGATATTTCTTCTTCTTGTTGTTCTTCTTCTGCACAGCTAAGCTGGAAGTGGCATTTGCGGCTCGCACTAGTGAAGAGTTATCTCAAAGAAAGGGGCCACGGTGTTTCTGTATCTCTATTATGTTGGTGCGGCTTCGAAACTTTTAAATATCTCGATATATCTCGAAAACTACGCTTCTGATCAAAAAATATGATAGAACATAAATTGTAGGAAACATAATTCTCTACAAAAAACGTCTCTTAACATTTTGCCATAGCTCGCTTCGTTTCCGAGATATTTGCAGATTTATCTCAAGGGAAGGGTCCTGATGGACATATTTCGAGATATTTCTTCTTCTTGTTGTTCTTCTTCTGCACAGCTAAACTGGAAGTGGCATTTCCAGCTCGCAATCGTGCAGAGTTATCTCAAAGAAACGGGCCACGGTGTTTCTGTATCTCTATTATGTTGGTGCGGCTTCGGAACTTTTAAATATCTCGATATATCTCGAAAACTACGCTTCTGATCAAAAAATATCATAGAACATAAATTGTAGGAAACTTAATTCTCTACAAAAAAGGTCTCTTAACATTTTGCCATAGCTCGCTTCGTTTCCGAGATATTTGCAGATTTATCTCAAGGGAAGGGGCCTGACGGACATATTTCGAGATATTTCTTCTTCTTGTTGTTCTTCTTCCGCACAGCTAAGCTGGAAGTGGCATTTGCAGCGCGCAATACTGCAGAGTTATCTCAAAGAAAGGGGCCACGGTGTTTCTGTATCTCTATTATGTTGGTGCGGCTTCGGAACTTTTAAATATCTTGATATATCTCGAGAACTACGCATCTGATCAATAAATATCGTAGAAGGTAGAAAGTAGGAAACTTAATTCTCTACAAAAAAGGTCTCTTAACATTTCGCCATAGCTCGCTTCGTTTCCGAGATATTTGCAGATTTATCTCAAGGGAAGGGGCCTGTCGGACATATTTCGAGATATTTCTTCTTCTTGTTGTTCTTCTTCTGCACAGCTAAGCTGGAAGTGGCATTTGCGGCTCGCACTAGTGCAGAGTTATCTCAAAGAAAGGGGCCACGGTGTTTCTGTATCTCTATTATGTTGGTGCGGCTTCGGAACTTTTAAATATCTCGATATATCTCGAAAACTACGCTTCTGATCAAAAAATATGATAGAACATAAATTGTAGGAAACATAATTCTCTACAAAAAACGTCTCTTAACATTTTGCCATAGCTCGCTTCGTTTCCGAGATATTTGCAGATTCAGCTCAAAGGAACGGGCCTGACGGACATATTTCGAGATACTTCTTCTTCTTGTTGTTCTTCCTCTGCACAGCTAAGCTGGAAGTGGCATTTGCAGCTCGCAATAGTGCAGAGTTATCTCAAAGAAAGGGGCCACGGTGTTTCTGTATCTCTATTATGTTGGTGCGGCTTCGGAACTTTTAAATATCTTGATATATCTCGAGAACTACGCATCTGATCAAAAAATATCATAGAAGATAAAAAGTAGGAAACTTAATTCTCTACAGAAAAGGTCTCTTAAGATTTCGCCATAGCTCGCTTCGTTTCCGAGATATTTGCAGATTTATCTCAAGGGAAGGGGCCTGACGGACATATTTCGAGATATTTCTTCTTCTTGTTGTTCTTCTTCTGCACAGCTAAGCTGGAAGTGGCATTTGCAGCTCGCAGTAGTGCAGAGTTATCTCAAAGAAAGGGGCCACGGTGTTTCTGTATCTCTATTATGTTGGTGCGGCTTCGGAACTTTTAAATATCTGGATATATCTCGAGAACTACGCATCTGATCAAAAAATATCGTAGAACATAAAAAGTAGGAAACTTAATTCTCTACAAATAAGGTCTCTTAACATTTTGCCATAGCTCGCTTGGTTTCCGAGATATTTGCAGATTTATCTCAAGGGAAGGGGCCTGACGGACATATTTCCAGATATTTCTTCTTCTTGTTGTTCTTCTTCTGCACAGCTAAGCTGGAAGTGGCATTTGCAGCTCGCAATAGTGCAGAGTTATCTCAAAGAAAGGGGCCACGGTGTTTCTGTACCTCTATTATGTTGGTGCAGCTTCGGAGCTTTTAAATATCTTGATATATCTCGAGAACTACGCTTCTGATCAAAAAATATCATAGAACATAAATTGTAGGAAACATAATTCACTACAAAAAACGTCTCTTAACATTTTGCCATAGCTCGCTTCGTTTCCGAGATATTTGCAGATTCAGCTCAAAGGAACGGGCCTGACGGACATATTTCGAGATACTTCTTCTTCTTGTTGTTCTTCCTCTGCACAGCTAAGCTGGAAGTGGCATTTGCAGCTCGCAATAGTGCAGAGTTATCTCAAAGAAAGGGGCCACGGTGTTTCTGTATCTCTATTATGTTGGTGCGGCTTCGGAACTTTTAAATATCTTGATATATCTCGAGAACTACGCATCTGATCAAAAAATATCATAGAACATAAAAAGTAGGAAACCTAATTTTCTACAAAAAAGGTCTCTTAACATTTTGCCGTAGCCCGCTTCGTTTCCGAGATATTTGCAGATTTATCTCATGGGAAGGGGCCTGACGGACATATTTCGAAATATTTCTTATTCTTGTTGTTCTTCTTCTGCACAGCTAAGCTGGAAGTGGCATTTGCAGCTCGCAATAGTGCAGAGTTATCTCAAAGAGAGGGGCCACGGTGTTTCTGTATCTCTATTATGTTGGTGCGGCTTCGGAACTTTTAAATATCTTGATATATCTCGAGAACTACGCATCCGATCAAAAAATATCATAGAACGTAAAAAGTAGGAAACTTAATTCTCTACAAAAAAGGTCTCTTAACATTTTGCCATAGCTCGCTTCGTTTCCGAGATATTTGCAGATTTATCTCAAGGGAAGGGTCCTGATGGACATATTTCGAGATATTTCTTCTTCTTCTTGTTCTTCTTCTGCACAGATAAACTGGAAGTGGCATTTCCAGCTCGCAATCGTGCAGAGTTATCTCAAAGAAAGGGGCCACGGTGTTTCTGTATCTCTATTATGTTGGTGCGGCTTCGGAACTTTTAAATATCTGGATATATCTCGAGAACTACGCATCTGATCAAAAAATATCGTAGAACATAAAAAGTAGGAAACTTAATTCTCTACAAATAAGGTCTCTTAACATTTTGCCATAGCTCGCTTGGTTTCCGAGATATTTGCAGATTTATCTCAAGGGAAGGGGCCTGACGGACATATTTCCAGATATTTCTTCTTCTTGTTGTTCTTCTTCTGCACAGCTAAGCTGGAAGTGGCATTTGCAGCTCGCAATAGTGCAGAGTTATCTCAAAGAAAGGGGCCACTGTGTTTCTGTATCTCTATTATGTTGGTGCGGCTTCGGAACTTTTAAATATCTTGATATATCTCGAGAACTACGCCTCTGATCGAAAAATATCATAGAACATAAATTGTAGGAAACATAATTCACTACAAAAAACGTCTCTTAACATTTTGCCATAGCTCGCTTCGTTTCCGAGATATTTGCAGATTCAGCTCAAAGGAACGGGCCTGACGGACATATTTCGAGATACTTCTTCTTCTTGTTGTTCTTCCTCTGCACAGCTAAGCTGGAAGTGGCATTTGCAGCTCGCAATAGTGCAGAGTTATCTCAAAGAAAGGGGCCACGGTGTTTCTGTATCTCTATTATGTTGGTGCGGCTTCGGAACTTTTAAATATCTTGATATATCTCGAGAACTACGCATCTGATCAAAAAATATCATAGAACATAAAAAGTAGGAAACCTAATTTTCTACAAAAAAGGTCTCTTAACATTTTGCCGTAGCCCGCTTCGTTTCCGAGATATTTGCAGATTTATCTCATGGGAAGGGGCCTCACGGACATATTTCGAAATATTTCTTATTCTTGTTGTTCTTCTTCTGCACAGCTAAGCTGGAAGTGGCATTTGCAGCTCGCAATAGTGCAGAGTTATCTCAAAGAGAGGGGCCACGGTGTTTCTGTATCTCTATTATGTTGGTGCGGCTTCGGAACTTTTAAATATCTTGATATATCTCGAGAACTACGCATCCGATCAAAAAATATCATAGAACATAAAAAGTAGGAAACTTCATTCTCTACAAAAAAGGTCTCTTAACATTTTGCCATAGCTCGCTTCGTTTCCGAGATATTTGCAGATGTATCTCGAGGGAAGGGGCCTGACGGACATATTTCGAGATATTTCTTCTTCTTGTTGTTCTTCTTCTGCACAGCTAAGCTGGAGGCGGCATTTGCGGCTCGCGCTAGTGCAGGGTTATATCAAAGAAAGGGGCCACGGTGTTTCTGTATCTCTATTATGTTGGTGCGGCTTCGGATCTTTTAAATATCTCGATATATCTCGAAAACTACGCATCTGATCAAAAAATATCATACAACATAAATTGTAGGAAACATAATTGTCTACAAAAAAGGTCTCTTAACATTTTGCCATAGCTCGCTTCGTTTCCGAGATATTTGCAGATTTATCTCAAGGGAAGGGGCCTGACGGACATATTCCGAGATATTTCTTCTTCTTGTTGTTCCTCTTCTGCACAGCTAAGCTGGAAGTGGCATTTGCAGCTCGCAATAGTGCAGAGTTATCTCAAAGAAAGGGGCCACGGTGTTTCTGTATCTCTATAATGTTGGTGCGGCTTCGGAACTTTTAAATATCTTGATATATCTCGAGAACTACGCATCTGATCAAAAAATATCATAGAACATAAAAAGTAGGAAACTTAATTCTCTACAAAAAAGGTCTCTTAACATTTTGCCATAGCTCGCTTCGTTTCCGAGATATTTGCAGATTTATCTCAAGGGAAGGGGCCTGACGGACATATTTCGAGATATTTCTTCTTCTTGTTGTTCTTCTTCTGCACAGCTGAGCTGGAAGTGGCATTTGCAGGTCGCAATAGTGCAGAGTTATCTCAAAGAAAGGGGCCACGGTGTTTCTGTATCTCTATTATGTTGGTGCGGCTTCGGAACTTTTAAATATCTCGATATATCTCGAAAACTGCGCTTCTGATCAAAAAATATCATAGAACGTAAATTGTAGGAAACATTATTCTCTACAAAAAAGGTCTCTTAACATTTTGCCATAGCTCGCTTCGTTTCCGAGATATTTGCAGATTTATCTCAAGGGAAGGGTCCTGATGGACATATTTCGAGATATTTCTTCTTCTTGTTGTTCTTCTTCTGCACAGCTAAACTAGAAGTGGCATTTCCAGCTCGCAATCGTGCAGAGTTATCTCAAAGAAAGGGGCCACGGTGTTTCTGTATCTCTATTATGTTGGTGCGGCTTCGGAACTTTTAAATATCTTGATATATCTCGAGAACTACGCATCTGATCAAAAAATATCATAGAAGATAAAAAGTAGGAAACTTAATTCTCTACAGAAAAGGTCTCTTAAGATTTCGCCATAGCTCGCTTCGTTTCCGAGATATTTGCAGATTTATCTCAAGGGAAGGGGCCTGACGGACATATTTCGAGATATTTCTTCTTCTTGTTGTTCTTCTTCTGCACAGCTAAGCTGGAAGTGGCATTTGCAGCTCGCAGTAGTGCAGAGTTATCTCAAAGAAAGGGGCCACGGTGTTTCTGTATCTCTATTATGTTGGTGCGGCTTCGGAACTTTTAAATATCTGGATATATCTCGAGAACTACGCATCTGATCAAAAAATATCGTAGAACATAAAAAGTAGGAAACTTAATTCTCTACAAATAAGGTCTCTTAACATTTTGCCATAGCTCGCTTGGTTTCCGAGATATTTGCAGATTTATCTCAAGGGAAGGGGCCTGACGGACATATTTCCAGATATTTCTTCTTCTTGTTGTTCTTCTTCTGCACAGCTAAGCTGGAAGTGGCATTTGCAGCTCGCAATAGTGCAGAGTTATCTCAAAGAAAGGGGCCACGGTGTTTCTGTACCTCTATTATGTTGGTGCAGCTTCGGAGCTTTTAAATATCTTGATATATCTCGAGAACTACGCTTCTGATCAAAAAATATCATAGAACATAAATTGTAGGAAACATAATTCACTACAAAAAACGTCTCTTAACATTTTGCCATAGCTCGCTTCGTTTCCGAGATATTTGCAGATTCAGCTCAAAGGAACGGGCCTGACGGACATATTTCGAGATACTTCTTCTTCTTGTTGTTCTTCCTCTGCACAGCTAAGCTGGAAGTGGCATTTGCAGCTCGCAATAGTGCAGAGTTATCTCAAAGAAAGGGGCCACGGTGTTTCTGTATCTCTATTATGTTGGTGCGGCTTCGGAACTTTTAAATATCTTGATATATCTCGAGAACTACGCATCTGATCAAAAAATATCATAGAACATAAAAAGTAGGAAACCTAATTTTCTACAAAAAAGGTCTCTTAACATTTTGCCGTAGCCCGCTTCGTTTCCGAGATATTTGCAGATTTATCTCATGGGAAGGGGCCTGACGGACATATTTCGAAATATTTCTTATTCTTGTTGTTCTTCTTCTGCACAGCTAAGCTGGAAGTGGCATTTGCAGCTCGCAATAGTGCAGAGTTATCTCAAAGAGAGGGGCCACGGTGTTTCTGTATCTCTATTATGTTGGTGCGGCTTCGGAACTTTTAAATATCTTGATATATCTCGAGAACTACGCATCCGATCAAAAAATATCATAGAACATAAAAAGTAGGAAACTTAATTCTCTACAAAAAAGGTCTCTTAACATTTTGCCATAGCTCGCTTCGTTTCCGAGATATTTGCAGATTTATCTCAAGGGAAGGGTCCTGATGGACATATTTCGAGATATTTCTTCTTCTTCTTGTTCTTCTTCTGCACAGATAAACTGGAAGTGGCATTTCCAGCTCGCAATCGTGCAGAGTTATCTCAAAGAAAGGGGCCACGGTGTTTCTGTATCTCTATTATGTTGGTGCGGCTTCGGAACTTTTAAATATCTGGATATATCTCGAGAACTACGCATCTGATCAAAAAATATCGTAGAACATAAAAAGTAGGAAACTTAATTCTCTACAAATAAGGTCTCTTAACATTTTGCCATAGCTCGCTTGGTTTCCGAGATATTTGCAGATTTATCTCAAGGGAAGGGGCCTGACGGACATATTTCCAGATATTTCTTCTTCTTGTTGTTCTTCTTCTGCACAGCTAAGCTGGAAGTGGCATTTGCAGCTCGCAATAGTGCAGAGTTATCTCAAAGAAAGGGGCCACGGTGTTTCTGTATCTCTATTATGTTGGTGCGGCTTCGGAACTTTTAAATATCTTGATATATCTCGAGAACTACGCCTCTGATCGAAAAATATCATACAACATAAATTGTAGGAAACATAATTGTCTACAAAAAAGGTCTCTTAACATTTTGCCATAGCTCGCTTCGTTTCCGAGATATTTGCAGATCTATCTCAAGGGAAGGGGCCTGACGGACATATTCCGAGATATTTCTTCTTCTTGTTGTTCCTCTTCTGCACAGCTAAGCTGGAAGTGGCATTTGCAGCTCGCAATAGTGCAGAGTTATCTCAAAGAAAGGGGCCACGGTGTTTCTGTATCTCTATTATGTTGGTGCGGCTTCGGAACTTTTAAATATCTTGATATATCTCGAAAACTACGCTTCTGATCAAAAAATATCATAGAACATAAATTGTAGGAAACATAATTCACTACAAAAAACGTCTCTTAACATTTTGCCATAGCTCGCTTCGTTTCCGAGATATTTGCAGATTCAGCTCAAAGGAACGGGCCTGACGGACATATTTCGAGATATTTCTTCTTCTTGTTGTTCTTCTTCTGCACAGCTAAGCTGGAAGTGGCATTTGCAGCGCGCAATAGTGCAGAGTTATCTCAAAGAAAGGGGCCACGGTGTTTCTGTATCTCTATTATGTTGGTGCGGCTTCGGAACTTTTAAATATCTCGATATATCTCGAACACTACGCTTCTGATCAAAAAATATGATAGAACATAAGTTGTAGGAAACATAATTCTCTACAAAAAACGTCTCTTAACATTTTGCCATAGCTCGCTTCGTTTCCGAGATATTTGCAGATTCAGCTCAAAGGAACGGGCCTGACGGACATATTTCGAGATACTTCTTCTTCTTGTTGTTCTTCCGCTGCACAGCTAAGCTGGAAGTGGCATTTGCAGGTCGCAATAGTGCAGAGTTATCTTAAAGAAAGGGGCCACGGTGTTTCTGTATCTCTGTTATGTTGGTGCGGCTTCGGAACTTTTAAATATCTCGATATATCTCGAAAACTGCGCTTCTGATCAAAAAATATCATAGAACATAAATTGTATGAAACTTAATTCTCTACAAAAAAGGTCTGTTAACATTTTGCCATAGCTCGCTTCGTTTCCGAGATATTTGCAGATTTATCTCAAGGGAAGGGGCCTGACGGACATATTTCGAGATATTTCTTCTTCTTGTTGTTCTTCTTCCGCACAGCTAAGCTGGAAGTGGCATTTGCAGCGCGCAATAGTGCAGAGTTATCTCAAAGAAAGGGGCCACGGTGTTTCTGTATCTCTATTATGTTGGTGCGGCTTCGGAACTTTTAAATATCTTGATATATCTCGAGAACTACGCATCTGATCAATAAATATCGTAGAAGATAAAAAGTAGGAAACTTAATTCTCTACAAAAAAGGTCTCTTAACATTTCGCCATAGCTCGCTTCGTTTCCGAGATATTTGCAGATTTATCTCAAGGGATGGGGCCTGTCGGACATATTTCGAGATATTTCTTCTTCTTGTTGTTCTTCTTCTGCACAGCTAAGCTGGAAGTGGCATTTGCGGCTCGCACTAGTGCAGAGTTATCTCAAAGAAAGGGGCCACGGTGTTTCTGTATCTCTATTATGTTGGTGCGGCTTCGGAACTTTTAAATATCTCGATATATCTCGAAAACTACGCTTCTGATCAAAAAATATGATAGAACATAAATTGTAGGAAACATAATTCTCTACAAAAAACGTCTCTTAACATTTTGCCATAGCTCGCTTCGTTTCCGAGATATTTGCAGATTCAGCTCAAAGGAACGGGCCTGACGGACATATTTCGAGATACTTCTTCTTCTTGTTGTTCTTCCTCTGCACAGCTAAGCTGGAAGTGGCATTTGCAGCTCGCAATAGTGCAGAGTTATCTCAAAGAAAGGGGCCACGGTGTTTCTGTATCTCTATAATGTTGGTGCGGCTTCGGAACTTTTAAATATCTCGATATATCTCGAAAACTGCGCTTCTGATCAAAAAATATCATAGAACGTAAATTGTAGGAAACATTATTCTCTACAAAAAAGGTCTCTTAACATTTTGCCATAGCTCGCTTCGTTTCCGAGATATTTGCAGATTTATCTCAAGGGAAGGGTCCTGATGGACATATTTCGAGATATTTCTTCTTCTTGTTGTTCTTCTTCTGCACAGCTAAACTGGAAGTGGCATTTCCAGCTCGCAATAGTGCAGAGTTATCTCAAAGAACGGGGCCACGGTGTTTCTGTATCTCTATTATGTTGGTGCGGCTTCGGAACTTTGAAATATCTTGATATATCTCGAGAACTACGCATCTGATCAAAAAATATCATAGAACATAAAAAGTAGGAAACTTAATTCTCTACAAAAAAGGTCTTTTAACATTTTGCCATAGCTCGCTTCGTTTCCGAGATATTTGCAGATTTATCTCAAGGGAAGGGGCCTGACGGACATATTTCGAGATATTTCTTCTTCTTGTTGTTCTTCTCCTGCACAGCTAAGCTGGAAGTGGCATTTGCGGCTCGCACTAGTGCAGAGTTATCTCAAAGAAAGGGGCCACGGTATTTCTGTATCCCTATTATGTTGGTGCGGCTTCGGAACTTTTAAATATCTCGATATATCTCGAAAACTACGCTTCTGATCAAAAAATATCATAGAACATAAATTGTAGGAAACAGAATTCTCTACAAAAAAGGTCTCTTAACATTTTGCCATAGCTCGCTTCGTTTCCGAGATATTTGCAGATTCAGCTCAAAGGAACTGGCCTGACGGACATATTTCGAGATATTTCTTCTTCTTGTTGTTCTTCTTCTGCACAGCTAAGCTGGAAGTGGCATTTACAGCTCGCAATAGTGCAGAGTTATCTCAAAGAAAGGGGCCACGGTGTTTCTGTATCTCTATTATGTTGGTGCGGCTTCGGAACTTTTAAATATCTCGATATATCTCGAAAACTACGCTTCTGATCAAAAAATATCATAGAACATAAATTGTAGGAAACAGAGTTCTCTACAAAAAAGGTCTCTTAACATTTTGCCATAGCTCGCTTCGTTTCCGAGATATTTGCAGATATATCTCAAGGGAAGGGGCCTGACGGACATATTTCGAGATATTTCTTCTTCTTGTTGTTCTTCTTCTGCACAGCTAAGCAGGAAGTGGCATTTACAGCTCGCAATAGTGCAGAGTTATCTCAAAGAACGGGGCCACGGTGTTTCTGTATCTCTATTATGTTGGTGCGGCTTCGGAACTTTTAAATATCTTGATATATCTCGAGAACTACGCATCTGATCAAAAAATATCATAGAACATAAAAAGTAGGAAACTTAATTCTCTACAAAAAAGGTCTCTTAACATTTTGCCATAGCTCGCTTCGTTTCCGAGATATTTGCAGATTTATCTCAAGGGAAGGGGCCTGACGGACATATTTCGAGATATTTCTTCTTCTTGTTGTTCTTCTCCTGCACAGCTAAGCTGGAAGTGGCATTTGCGGCTCGCACTAGTGCAGAGTTATCTCAAAGAAAGGGGCCACGGTGTTTCTGTATCCCTATTATGTTGGTGCGGCTTCGGAACTTTTAAATATCTCGATATATCTCGAAAACTACGCTTCTGATCAAAAAATATCATAGAACATAAATTGTAGGAAACATAATTCTCTACAAAAAACGTCTCTTAACATTTTGCCATAGCTCGCTTCGTTTCCGAGATATTTGCAGATTCAGCTCAAAGGAACTGGCCTGACGGACATATTTCGAGATATTTCTACTTCTTGTTGTTCTTCCTCTGCACAGCTAAGCTGGAAGTGGCATTTGCAGCTCGCAATAGTGCAGAGTTATCTCAAAGAAAGGGGCCACGGTGTTTCTGTATCTCTATTATGTTGGTGCGGCTACGGAACTTTTAAATATCTTGATATATCTCGAGATCTACGCATCTCATCAAAAAATATCATAGAACATAAAAAGTAGGAAACTTAATTCTCTACAAAAAACGTCTCTTAACATTTTGCCATAGCTCGCTTCGTTTCCGAGATATTTGCAGATTCAGCTCAAAGGAACTGGCCTGACGGACATATTTCGAGTTATTTCTTCTTCTTGTTGTTCTTCCTCTGCACAGCTAAGCTGGAAGTGGCATTTGCGGCTCGCACTAGTGCAGAGTTATCTCAAAGAAAGGGGCCACGGTATTTCTGTATCCCTATTATGTTGGTGCGGCTTCGGAACTTTTAAATATCTCGATATATCTCGAAAACTACGCTTCTGATCAAAAAATATCATAGAACATAAATTGTAGGAAACATAATTCTCTACAAAAAACGTCTCTTAACATTTTGCCATAGCTCGCTGCGTTTCCGAGATATTTGCAGATTCAGCTCAAAGGAACTGGCCTGACGGACATATTTCGAGATATTTCTTCTTCTTGTTGTTCTTCCTCTGCACAGCTAAGCTGGAAGTGGCATTTGCAGCTCGCACTAGTGCAGAGTTATCTCAAAGAAAGGGGCCACGGTGTTTCTGTATCCCTATTATGTTGGTGCGGCTTCGGAACTTTTAAATATCTCGATATATCTCGAAAACTACGCTTCTGATCAAAAAATATCATAGAAGATAAATTGTAGGAAACATAATTCTCTACAAAAAACGTCTCTTAACATTTTGCCATAGCTCGCTTCGTTTCCGAGATATTTGCAGATTCAGCTCAAAGGAACTGGCCTGACGGACATATTTCGAGATATTTCTTCTTCTTGTTGTTCTTCTTCTGCACAGCTAAGCTGGAACTGGCATTTGCGGCTCGCACTAGTGCAGAGTTATCTCAAAGAAAGGGGCCACGGTGTTTCTGTATCTCTATTATGTTGGTGCGGCTTCGGAACTTTTAAATATCTCGATGTATCTCGAGAACTACGCATCTGATCAAAAAATATCATAGAACATGAAAAGTAGGAAACATAATTCTCTACAAAAAAGGTCTCTTAACATTTCGCCATAGCTCGCTTCGTTTCCGAGATATTTGCAGATTTATCTCAAGGGAAGGGGCCTGACGGACATATTTCGAGATATTTCTTCTTCTTGTTGTTCTTCTTCTGCACAGCTAAGCTGGAAGTGGCATTTGCGGCTCGCACTAGTGCAGAGTTATCTCAAAGAAAGGGGCCACGGTGTTTCTGTATCCCTATTATGTTGGTGCGGCTTCGGAACTTTTAAATATCTCGATATATCTCGAAAACTACGCTTCTGATCAAAAAATATCATAGAACATAAATTGTAGGAAACATAATTCTCTACAAAAAACTTCTCTTAACATTTTGCCATAGCTCGCTTCGTTTCCGAGATATTTGCAGATTCAGCTCAAAGGAACTGGCCTGACGGACATATTTCGAGATATTTCTTCTTCTTGTTGTTCTTCCTCTGCACAGCTAAGCTGGATGTGGCATTTGCAGCTCGCAATAGTGCAGAGTTATCTCAAAGAAAGGGGCCACGGTGTTTCTGTATCTCTATTATGTTGGTGCGGCTTCGGAACTTTTAAATATCTTGATATATCTCGAGAACTACGCATCTGATCAAAAAATATCATACAACATAAAAAGTAGGAAACTTAATTCTCTACAAAAAAGGTCTCTTAACATTTTGCCATAGCTCGCTTCGTTTCCGAGATATTTGCAGATTTATCTCAAGGGAAGGGGCCTGACGGACATATTTCGAGATATTTCTTCTTCTTGTTGTTCTTCTTCTGCACAGCTAAACTGGAACTGGCATTTGCGGCTCGCACTAGTGCAGAGTTATCTCAAAGAAAGGGGCCACGGTGTTTCTGTATCTCTATTATGTTGGTGCGGCTTCGGAACTTTTAAATATCTTGATATATCTCGAGAACTACGCATCTGATCAAAAAATATCATACAACATAAAAAGTAGGAAACTTAGTTCTCTACAAAAAAGGTCTCTTAACATTTTGCCATAGCTCGCTTCGTTTCCGAGATATTTGCAGATTTATCTCAAGGGAATGGGCCTGACGGACATATTTCGAGATATGTCTTCTTCTTGTTGTTCTTCTTCTGCACAGCTAAGCTGGAAGTGGCATTTGCGGCTCGCACTAGTGCAGAGTTATCTCAAAGAAAGGGGCCACGGTGTTTCTGTATCCCTATTATGTTGGTGCGGCTTCGGAACTTTTAAATATCTCGATATATCTCGAAAACTACGCTTCTGATCAAAAAATATCATAGAACATAAATTGTAGGAAACATAATTCTCTACAAAAAACGTCTCTTAACATTTTGCCATAGCTCGCTTCGTTTCCGAGATATTTGCAGATTCAGCTCAAAGGAACTGGCCTGACGGACATATTTCGAGATATTTCTTCTTCTTGTTGTTCTTCCTCTGCACAGCTAAGCTGGAAGTGGCATTTGCAGCTCGCAATAGTGCAGAGTTATCTCAAAGAAAGGGGCCACGGTGTTTCTGTATCTCTATTATGTTGGTGCGGCTTCGGAACTTTTAAATATCTTGATATATCTCGAGAACTACGCATCTGATCAAAAAATATCATACAACATAAAAAGTAGGAAACTTAATTCTCTACAAAAAAGGTCTCTTAACATTTTGCCATAGCTCGCTTCGTTTCCGAGATATTTGCAGATTTATCTCAAGGGAAGGGGCCTGACGGACATATTTCGAGATATTTCTTCTTCTTGTTGTTCTTCTTCTGCACAGCTAAGCTGGAACTGGCATTTGCGGCTCGCACTAGTGCAGAGTTATCTCAAAGAAAGGGGCCACGGTGTTTCTGTATCTCTATTATGTTGGTGCGGCTTCGGAACTTTTAAATATCTCGATGTATCTCGAAAACTACGCTTCTGATCAAAAAATATCATAGAACATAAATTGTAGGAAGCATAATTCTCTACAAAAAAGGTCTCTTAACATTTTGCCATAGCTCGCTTCGTTTCCGAGATATTTGCAGATTCAGCTCAAAGGAACTGGCCTGACGGACATATTTCGAGATATTTCTTCTTCTTGTTGTTCTTCCTCTGCACAGCTAAGCTGGAAGTGGCATTTGCAGCTCGCAATAGTGCAGAGTTATCTCAAAGAAAGGGGCCACGGTGTTTCTGTATCTCTATTATGTTGGTGCGGCTTCGGAACTTTTAAATATCTTGATATATCTCGAGAACTACGCATCTGATCAAAAAATATCATACAACATAAAAAGTAGGAAACTTAATTCTCTACAAAAAAGGTCTCTTAACATTTTGCCATAGCTCGCTTCGTTTCCGAGATATTTGCAGATTTATCTCAAGGGAAGGGGCCTGACGGACATATTTCGAGATATTTCTTCTTCTTGTTGTTCTTCTTCTGCACAGCTAAGCTGGAACTGGCATTTGCGGCTCGCACTAGTGCAGAGTTATCTCAAAGAAAGGGGCCACGGTGTTTCTGTATCTCTATTATGTTGGTGCGGCTTCGGAACTTTTAAATATCTCGATGTATCTCGAAAACTACGCTTCTGATCAAAAAATATCATAGAACATAAATTGTAGGAAGCATAATTCTCTACAAAAAAGGTCTCTTAACATTTTGCCAGAGCTCGCTTCGTTTCCGAGATATTTGCAGATATATCTCAAGGGAAGGGGCCTGACGGACATATTTCGAGATATTTCTTCTTCTTGTTGTTCTTCTTCTGCACAGCTAAGCTGGAAGTGGCATTTGCGGCTCGCACTAGTGCAGAGTTATCTCAAAGAAAGGGGCCACGGTGTTTCTGTATCCCTATTATGTTGGTGCGGCTTCGGAACTTTTAAATATCTCGATATATCTCGAAAACTACGCTTCTGATCAAAAAATATCATAGAACATAAATTGTAGGAAACTTAATTCTCTACAAAAAAGGTCTCTTAACATTTTGCCATAGCTCGCTTCGTTTCCGAGATATTTGCAGATTTATCTCAAGGGAAGGGGCCTGACGGACATATTTCGAGATATTTCTTCTTCTTGTTGTTCTTCTTCTGCACAGCTAAGCTGGAAGTGGCATTTGCGGCTCGCACTAGTGCAGAGTTATCTCAAAGAAAGGGGCCACGGTGTTTCTGTATCCCTATTATGTTGGTGCGGCTTCGGAACTTTTAAATATCTCGATATATCTCGAAAACTACGCTTCTGATCAAAAAATATCATAGAACATAAATTGTAGGAAACTTAATTCTCTACAAAAAAGGTCTCTTAACATTTTGCCATAGCTCGCTTCGTTTCCGAGATATTTGCAGATTTATCTCAAGGGAAGGGGCCTGACGGACATATTTCGAGATATTTCTTCTTCTTGTTGTTCTTCTTCTGCACAGCTAAGCTGGAAGTGGCATTTGCGGCTCGCACTAGTGCAGAGTTATCTCAAAGAAAGGGGCCACGGTGTTTCTGTATCCCTATTATGTTGGTGCGGCTTCGGAACTTTTAAATATCTCGATATATCTCGAAAACTACGCTTCTGATCAAAAAATATCATAGAACATAAATTGTAGGAAACATAATTCTCTACAAAAAACGTCTCTTAACATTTTGCCATAGCTCGCTGCGTTTCCGAGATATTTGCAGATTCAGCTCAAAGGAACTGGCCTGACGGACATATTTCGAGATATTTCTTCTTCTTGTTGTTCTTCCTCTGCACAGCTAAGCTGGAAGTGGCATTTGCAGCTCGCAATAGTGCAGAGTTATCTCAAAGAAAGGGGCCACGGTGTTTCTGTATCTCTATTATGTTGGTGCGGCTTCGGAACTTTTAAATATCTTGATATATCTCGAGAACTACGCATCTGATCAAAAAATATCATACAACATAAAAAGTAGGAAACTTAATTCTCTACAAAAAAGGTCTCTTAACATTTTGCCATAGCTCGCTTCGTTTCCGAGATATTTGCAGATTTATCTCAAGGGAAGGGGCCTGACGGACATATTTCGAGATATTTCTTCTTCTTGTTGTTCTTCTTCTGCACAGCTAAGCTGGAACTGGCATTTGCGGCTCGCACTAGTGCAGAGTTATCTCAAAGAAAGGGGCCACGGTGTTTCTGTATCTCTATTATGTTGGTGCGGCTTCGGAACTTTTAAATATCTCGATGTATCTCGAAAACTACGCTTCTGATCAAAAAATATCATAGAACATAAATTGTAGGAAGCATAATTCTCTACAAAAAAGGTCTCTTAACATTTTGCCATAGCTCGCTTCGTTTCCGAGATATTTGCAGATATATCTCAAGGGAAGGGGCCTGACGGACATATTTCGAGATATTTCTTCTTCTTGTTGTTCTTCTTCTGCACAGCTAAGCTGGAAGTGGCATTTGCGGCTCGCACTAGTGCAGAGTTATCTCAAAGAAAGGGGCCACGGTGTTTCTGTATCCCTATTATGTTGGTGCGGCTTCGGAACTTTTAAATATCTCGATATATCTCGAAAACTACGCTTCTGATCAAAAAATATCATAGAACATAAATTGTAGGAAGCATAATTCTCTACAAAAAGGTCTCTTAACATTTTGCCATAGCTCGCTTCGTTTCCGAGATATTTGCAGATTCAGCTCAAAGGAACTGGCCTGACGGACATATTTCGAGATATTTCTTCTTCTTGTTGTTCTTCCTCTGCACAGCTATGCTGGAAGTGGCATTTGCAGCTCGCACTAGTGCAGAGTTATCTCAAAGAAAGGGGCCACGGTGTTTCTGTATCCCTATTATGTTGGTGCGGCTTCGGAACTTTTAAATATCTCGATATATCTCGAAAACTACGCTTCTGATCAAAAAATATCATAGAACATAAATTGTAGGAAACATAATTCTCTACAAAAAACGTCTCTTAACATTTTGCCATAGCTCGCTTCGTTTCCGAGATATTTGCAGATTCAGCTCAAAGGAACTGGCCTGACGGACATATTTCGAGATATTTCTTCTTCTTGTTGTTCTTCCTCTGCACAGCTAAGCTGGAAGTGGCATTTGCAGCTCGCAATAGTGCAGAGTTATCTCAAAGAAAGGGGCCACGGTGTTTCTGTATCTCTATTATGTTGGTGCGGCTTCGGAACTTTTAAATATCTTGATATATCTCGAGAGCTACGCATCTGATCAAAAAATATCATAGAACATAAAAAGTAGGAAACTTAATTCTCTACAAAAAAGGTCTCTTAACATTTCGCCATAGCTCGCTTCGTTTCCGAGATATTTGCAGATTTATCTCAAGGGAAGGGGCCTGACGGACATATTTCGAGATATTTCTTCTTCTTGTTGTCCTTCTTCTGCACAGCTAAGCTGGAAGTGGCATTTACAGCTCGCAATCGTGCAGAGTTATCTCAAAGAAAGGGGCCACGGTGTTTCTGTATCTCTATTATGTTGGTGCGGCTTCGGAACTTTTAAATATCTTGATATATCTCGAGAACTACGCATCTGATCAAAAAATATCATAGAACATGAAAAGTAGGAAACTTAATTCTCTACAAAAAAGGTCTCTTAACATTTCGCCATAGCTCGCTTCGTTTCCGAGATATTTGCAGATTTATCTCAAGGGAAGGGGCCTGACGGACATATTTCGAGATATTTCTTCTTCTTGTTGTTCTTCTTCTGCACAGCTAAGCTGGAAGTGGCATTTGCGGCTCGCACTAGTGCAGAGTTATCTCAAAGAAAGGGGCCACGGTGTTTCTGTATCCCTATTATGTTGGTGCGGCTTCGGAACTTTTAAATATCTCGATATATCTCGAAAACTACGCTTCTGATCAAAAAATATCATAGAACATAAATTGTAGGAAACATAATTCTCTACAAAAAACGTCTCTTAACATTTTGCCATAGCTCGCTTCGTTTCCGAGATATTTGCAGATTCAGCTCAAAGGAACTGGCCTGACGGACATATTTCGAGATATTTCTTCTTCTTGTTGTTCTTCCTCTGCACAGCTAAGCTGGAAGTGGCATTTGCAGCTCGCAATAGTGCAGAGTTATCTCAAAGAAAGGGGCCACGGTGTTTCTGTATCTCTATTATGTTGGTGCGGCTTCGGAACTTTTAAATATCTTGATATATCTCGAGAACTACGCATCTGATCAAAAAATATCATACAACATAAAAAGTAGGAAACTTAATTCTCTACAAAAAAGGTCTCTTAACATTTTGCCATAGCTCGCTTCGTTCCCCGAGATATTTGCAGATTTATCTCAAGGGAAGGGGCCTGACGGACATATTTCGAGATATTTCTTCTTCTTGTTGTTCTTCTTCTGCACAGCTAAACTGGAACTGGCATTTGCGGCTCGCACTAGTGCAGAGTTATCTCAAAGAAAGGGGCCACGGTGTTTCTGTATCTCTATTATGTTGGTGCGGCTTCGGAACTTATAAATATCTCGATGTATCTCGAAAACTACGCTTCTGATCAAAAAATATCATAGAACATAAATTGTAGGAAGCATAATGCTCTACAAAAAAGGTCTCTTAACATTTTGCCATAGCTCGCTTCTTTTCCGAGATATTTGCAGATATATCTCAAGGGAAGGGGCCTGACGGACATATTTCGAGATATTTCTTCTTCTGGTTGTTCTTCTTCTGCACAGCTAAGCTGGAAGTGGCATTTGCGGCTCGCACTAGTGCAGAGTTATCTCAAAGAAAGGGGCCACGGTGTTTCTGTATCCCTATTATGTTGGTGCGGCTTCGGAACTTTTAAATATCTCGATATATCTCGAAAACTACGCTTCTGATCAAAAAATATCATAGAACATAAATTGTAGGAAACATAATTCTCTATAAAAAACGTCTCTTAACATTTTGCCATAGCTCGCTTCGTTTCCGAGATATTTGCAGATTTATCTCAAGGGAAGGGGCCTGACGGACATATTTCGAGATATTTCTTCTTCTTGTTGTCCTTCTTCTGCACAGCTAAGCTGGAAGTGGCATTTACAGCTCGCAATCGTGCAGAGTTATCTCAAAGAAAGGGGCCACGGTGTTTCTGTATCTCTATTATGTTGGTGCGGCTTCGGAACTTTTAAATATCTTGATATATCTCGAGAACTACGCATCTGATCAAAAAATATCATAGAACATAAAAAGTAGGAAACTTAATTCTCTACAAAAAAGGTCTCTCAACATTTCGCCATAGCTCGCTTCGTTTCCGAGATATTTGCAGATTTATCTCAAGGGAAGGGGCCTGACGGACATATTTCGAGATATTTCTTCTTCTTGTTGTTCTTCTTCTGCACAGCTAAGCTGGAAGTGGCATTTGCGGCTCGCACTAGTGCAGAGTTATCTCAAAGAAAGGGGCCACGGTGTTTCTGTATCCCTATTATGTTGGTGCGGCTTCGGAACTTTTAAATATCTCGATATATCTCGAAAACTACGCTTCTGATCAAAAAATATCATAGAACATAAATTGTAGGAAACATAATTCTCTATAAAAAACGTCTCTTAACATTTTGCCATAGCTCGCTTCGTTTCCGAGATATTTGCAGATTCAGCTCAAAGGAACTGGCCTGACGGACATATTTCGATATATTTCTTCTTCTTGTTGTTCTTCCTCTGCACAGCTAAGCTGGAACTGGCATTTGCAGCTCGCAATAGTGCAGAGTTATCTCAAAGAAAGGGGCCACGGTGTTTCTGTATCTCTATTATGTTGGTGCGGCTTCGGAACTTTTAAATATCTCGATATATCTCGAGAACTACGCTTCTGATCAAAAAATATCATAGAACATAAATTGTAGGAAACATAATTCTCTATAAAAAACGTCTCTTAACATTTTGCCATAGCTCGCTTCGTTTCCGAGATATTTGCAGATTCAGCTCAAAGGAACTGGCCTGACGGACATATTTCGAGATATTTCTTCTTCTTGTTGTTCTTCCTCTGCACAGCTAAGCTGGAAGTGGCATTTGCAGCTCGCAATAGTGCAGAGTTATCTCAAAGAAAGGGGCCACGGTGTTTCTGTATCTCTATTATGTTGGTGCGGCTTCGGAACTTTTAAATATCTTGATATATCTCGAGAACTACGCATCTGATCAAAAAATATCATAGAACATAAAAAGTAGGAAACTTAATTCTCTACAAAAAAGGTCTCTCAACATTTCGCCATAGCTCGCTTCGTTTCCGAGATATTTGCAGATTTATCTCAAGGGAAGGGGCCTGACGGACATATTTCGAGATATTTCTTCTTCTTGTTGTTCTTCTTCTGCACAGCTAAGCTGGAAGTGGCATTTGCGGCTCGCACTAGTGCAGAGTTATCTCAAAGAAAGGGGCCACGGTGTTTCTGTATCCCTATTATGTTGGTGCGGCTTCGGAACTTTTAAATATCTCGATATATCTCGAAAACTACGCTTCTGATCAAAAAATATCATAGAACATAAATTGTAGGAAACTTAATTCTCTACAAAAAAGGTCTCTTAACATTTTGCCATAGCTCTCTTCGTTTCCGAGATATTTGCAGATTTATCTCAAGGGAAGGGGCCTGACGGACATATTTCGAGATATTTCTTCTTCTTGTTGTTCTTCTGCACAGCTAAGCTGGAAGTGGCATTTGCAGCTCGCAATAGTGCATAGTTATCTGAAAGAAAGGGGCCACGGTGTTTCTGTATCTCTATTATGTTGGTGCGGCTTCGGAACTTTTAAATATCTTGATATATCTCGAGAACTACGCATCTGATCAAAAAATATCATAGAACATAAAAAGTAGGAAACTTAATTCTTTACAAAAAAGGTCTCTTAACATTTTGTCATAGCTCGCTTCGTTTCCGAGATATTTGCAGATATATCTCAAGGGAAGGGGCCTGACGGACATATTTCGAGATATTTCTTCTTCTTGTTGTTCTTCTTCTGCACAGCTAAGCTGGAAGTGGCATTTACAGCGCGCAATAGTGCAGAGTTATCTCAAAGAAGGGGGACACGGTGTTTCTGTATCTCTATTATGTTGGTGCAGCTTCGGAACTTTTAAATATCTTGATATATCTCGAGAACTACGCATCTGATCAAAAAATATCATAGAACATAAAAAGTAGGAAGCTTAATTCTCTACAAAAGAGGTCTCTTAACATTTTGCCATAGCTCGCTTCGTTTCCGAGATATTTGCAGATATATCTCAAGGGAAGGGGCCTGACGGACATATTTCGAGATACTTCTTCTTCTTCTTGTTCTTCTTCTGCACAGCTAAGCTGGAAGTGGCATTTACAGCTCGCAATAGTGCAGAGTTATCTCAAAGAAAGGGGCCACGGTGTTTCTGTATCTCTATTATGTTGGTGCGGCTTCGGAACTTTTAAATATCTTGATATATCTCGAGAACTACGCATCTGATCAAAAAATATCATAGAACATAAAAAGTAGGAAACTTAATTCTCTACAAAAAAGGTCTCTCAACATTTCGCCATAGCTCGCTTCGTTTCCGAGATATTTGCAGATTTATCTCAAGGGAAGGGGCCTGACGGACATATTTCGAGATATTTCTTCTTCTTGTTGTTCTTCTTCTGCACAGCTAAGCTGGAAGTGGCATTTGCGGCTCGCACTAGTGCAGAGTTATCTCAAAGAAAGGGGCCACGGTGTTTCTGTATCCCTATTATGTTGGTGCGGCTTCGGAACTTTTAAATATCTCGATATATCTCGAAAACTACGCTTCTGATCAAAAAATATCATAGAACATAAATTGTAGGAAACATAATTCTCTATAAAAAACGTCTCTTAACATTTTGCCATAGCTCGCTTCGTTTCCGAGATATTTGCAGATTCAGCTCAAAGGAACTGGCCTGACGGACATATTTCGATATATTTCTTCTTCTTGTTGTTCTTCCTCTGCACAGCTAAGCTGGAACTGGCATTTGCAGCTCGCAATAGTGCAGAGTTATCTCAAAGAAAGGGGCCACGGTGTTTCTGTATCTCTATTATGTTGGTGCGGCTTCGGAACTTTTAAATATCTCGATATATCTCGAGAACTACGCTTCTGATCAAAAAATATCATAGAACATAAATTGTAGGAAACATAATTCTCTATAAAAAACGTCTCTTAACATTTTGCCATAGCTCGCTTCGTTTCCGAGATATTTGCAGATTCAGCTCAAAGGAACTGGCCTGACGGACATATTTCGAGATATTTCTTCTTCTTGTTGTTCTTCCTCTGCACAGCTAAGCTGGAAGTGGCATTTGCAGCTCGCAATAGTGCAGAGTTATCTCAAAGAAAGGGGCCACGGTGTTTCTGTATCTCTATTATGTTGGTGCGGCTTCGGAACTTTTAAATATCTTGATATATCTCGAGAACTACGCATCTGATCAAAAAATATCATAGAACATAAAAAGTAGGAAACTTAATTCTCTACAAAAAAGGTCTCTCAACATTTCGCCATAGCTCGCTTCGTTTCCGAGATATTTGCAGATTTATCTCAAGGGAAGGGGCCTGACGGACATATTTCGAGATATTTCTTCTTCTTGTTGTTCTTCTTCTGCACAGCTAAGCTGGAAGTGGCATTTGCGGCTCGCACTAGTGCAGAGTTATCTCAAAGAAAGGGGCCACGGTGTTTCTGTATCCCTATTATGTTGGTGCGGCTTCGGAACTTTTAAATATCTCGATATATCTCGAAAACTACGCTTCTGATCAAAAAATATCATAGAACATAAATTGTAGGAAACTTAATTCTCTACAAAAAAGGTCTCTTAACATTTTGCCATAGCTCTCTTCGTTTCCGAGATATTTGCAGATTTATCTCAAGGGAAGGGGCCTGACGGACATATTTCGAGATATTTCTTCTTCTTGTTGTTCTTCTGCACAGCTAAGCTGGAAGTGGCATTTGCAGCTCGCAATAGTGCATAGTTATCTGAAAGAAAGGGGCCACGGTGTTTCTGTATCTCTATTATGTTGGTGCGGCTTCGGAACTTTTAAATATCTTGATATATCTCGAGAACTACGCATCTGATCAAAAAATATCATAGAACATAAAAAGTAGGAAACTTAATTCTTTACAAAAAAGGTCTCTTAACATTTTGTCATAGCTCGCTTCGTTTCCGAGATATTTGCAGATATATCTCAAGGGAAGGGGCCTGACGGACATATTTCGAGATATTTCTTCTTCTTGTTGTTCTTCTTCTGCACAGCTAAGCTGGAAGTGGCATTTACAGCGCGCAATAGTGCAGAGTTATCTCAAAGAAGGGGGCCACGGTGTTTCTGTATCTCTATTATGTTGGTGCAGCTTCGGAACTTTTAAATATCTTGATATATCTCGAGAACTACGCATCTGATCAAAAAATATCATAGAACATAAAAAGTAGGAAGCTTAATTCTCTACAAAAGAGGTCTCTTAACATTTTGCCATAGCTCGCTTCGTTTCCGAGATATTTGCAGATATATCTCAAGGGAAGGGGCCTGACGGACATATTTCGAGATACTTCTTCTTCTTCTTGTTCTTCTTCTGCACAGCTAAGCTGGAAGTGGCATTTACAGCTCGCAATAGTGCAGAGTTATCTCAAAGAAAGGGGCCACGGTGTTTCTGTATCTCTATTATGTTGGTGCGGCTTCGGAACTTTTAAATATCTTGATATATCTCGAGAACTACGCATCAGATCAAAAAATATCATAGAACATAAAAAGTAGGAAACGTAATTCTCTACACAAAAGGTCTCTTAACATTTTGCCATAGCTCTCTTCGTTTCCGAGATATTTGCAGATTTATCTCAAGGGAAGGGGCCTGACGGACATATTTCGAGATATTTCTTCTTCTTGTTGTTCTTCCTGTGCACAGCTGAGCTGGAAGTGGCATTTGCAGCTCGCAATAGTGCAGAGTTATCTCAAAGAAAGGGGCCACGGTGTTTCTGTATCTCTATTATGTTGGTGCGGCTTCGGAACTTTTAAATATCTTGATATATCTCGAGAACTACGCATCTGATCAAAAAATATCATACAACATAAAAAGTAGGAAACTTAATTCTCTACAAAAAAGGTCTCTTAACATTTTGCCATAGCTCGCTTCGTTTCCGAGATATTTGCAGATTTATCTCAAGGGAAGGGGCCTGACGGACATATTTCGAGATATTTCTTCTTCTTGTTGTTCTTCTTCTGCACTGCTAAGCTGGAACTGGCATTTGCGGCTCGCACTAGTGCAGAGTTATCTCAAAGAAAGGGGCCACGGTGTTTCTGTATCTCTATTATGTTGGTGCGGCTTCGGAACTTTTAAATATCTCGATGTATCTCGAAAACTACGCTTCTGATCAAAAAATATCATAGAACATAAATTGTAGGAAGCATAATTCTCTACAAAAAAGGTCTCTTAACATTTTGCCATAGCTCGCTTCGTTTCCGAGATATTTGCAGATTCAGTTCAAAGGAACGGGCCTGACGGACATATTTCGAGATACTTCTTCTTCTTGTTGTTCTTCCTCTGCACAGCTAAGCTGGAAGTGGCATTTGCAGCTCGCAATAGTGCAGAGTTATCTCAAAGAAAGGTGCCACGGTGTTTCTGTATCTCTATTATGTTGGTGCGGCTTCGGAACTTTTAAATATCTTGATATATCTCGAGAACTACGCATCTGATCAAAAAATATCATAGAACATAAGAAGTAGGAAACTTAATTCTCTACAAAAAAGGTCTCTTAACATTTTGCCATAGCTCGCTTCGTTTCCGAGATATTTGCAGATTTATCTCAAGGGAAGGGGCCTGACGGACATATTTCGAGATATTTCTTCTTCTTGTTGTTCTTCTTCTGCACAGCTGAGCTGGAAGTGGCATTTGCAGGTCGCAATAGTGCAGAGTTATCTCAAAGAAAGGGGCCACGGTGTTTCTGTATCTCTATTATGTTGGTGCGGCTTCGGAACTTTTAAATATCTTGATATATCTCGAGAACTACGCATCTGATCAAAAAATATCATAGAAGATAAAAAGTAGGAAACTTAATTCTCTGCAAAAAAGGTCTCTTAACATTTTGCCATAGCTCGCTTCGTTTCCGAGATATTTGCAGATTCAGCTCAAAGGAACTGGCCTGACGGACATATTTCGAGATATTTCTTCTTCTTGTTGTTCTTCCTCTGCACAGCTAAGCTGGAACTGGCATTTGCAGCTCGCAATAGTGCAGAGTTATCTCAAAGAAAGGGGCCACGGTGTTTCTGTATCCCTATTATGTTGGTGCGGCTTCGGAACTTTTAAATATCTCGATATATCTCGAAAACTACGCTTCTGATCAAAAAATATCATAGAACATAAATTGTAGGAAACATAATTCTCTACAAAAAACGTCTCTTAACATTTTGCCATAGCTCGCTGCGTTTCCGAGATATTTGCAGATTCAGCTCAAAGGAACTGGCCTGACGGACATATTTCGAGATATTTCTTCTTCTTGTTGTTCTTCCTCTGCACAGCTAAGCTGGAAGTGGCATTTGCAGCTCGCAATAGTGCAGAGTTATCTCAAAGAAAGGGGCCACGGTGTTTCTGTATCTCTATTATGTTGGTGCGGCTTCGGAACTTTTAAATATCTTGATATATCTCGAGAACTACGCATCTGATCAAAAAATATCATACAACATAAAAAGTAGGAAACTTAATTCTCTACAAAAAAGGTCTCTTAACATTTTGCCATAGCTCGCTTCGTTTCCGAGATATTTGCAGATTTATCTCAAGGGAAGGGGCCTGACGGACATATTTCGAGATATTTCTTCTTCTTGTTGTTCTTCTTCTGCACAGCTAAACTGGAACTGGCATTTGCGGCTCGCACTAGTGCAGAGTTATCTCAAAGAAAGGGGCCACGGTGTTTCTGTATCCCTATTATGTTGGTGCGGCTTCGGAACTTTTAAATATCTCGATATATCTCGAAAACTACGCTTCTGATCAAAAAATATCATAGAACATAAATTGTAGGAAACATAATTCTCTATAAAAAACGTCTCTTAACATTTTGCCATAGCTCGCTTCGTTTCCGAGATATTTGCAGATTCAGCTCAAAGGAACTGGCCTGACGGACATATTTCGATATATTTCTTCTTCTTGTTGTTCTTCCTCTGCACAGCTAAGCTGGAACTGGCATTTGCAGCTCGCAATAGTGCAGAGTTATCTCAAAGAAAGGGGCCACGGTGTTTCTGTATCTCTATTATGTTGGTGCGGCTTCGGAACTTTTAAATATCTCGATATATCTCGAGAACTACGCTTCTGATCAAAAAATATCATAGAACATAAATTGTAGGAAACATAATTCTCTATAAAAAACGTCTCTTAACATTTTGCCATAGCTCGCTTCGTTTCCGAGATATTTGCAGATTCAGCTCAAAGGAACTGGCCTGACGGACATATTTCGAGATATTTCTTCTTCTTGTTGTTCTTCCTCTGCACAGCTAAGCTGGAAGTGGCATTTGCAGCTCGCAATAGTGCAGAGTTATCTCAAAGAAAGGGGCCACGGTGTTTCTGTATCTCTATTATGTTGGTGCGGCTTCGGAACTTTTAAATATCTTGATATATCTCGAGAACTACGCATCTGATCAAAAAATATCATAGAACATAAAAAGTAGGAAACTTAATTCTCTACAAAAAAGGTCTCTCAACATTTCGCCATAGCTCGCTTCGTTTCCGAGATATTTGCAGATTTATCTCAAGGGAAGGGGCCTGACGGACATATTTCGAGATATTTCTTCTTCTTGTTGTTCTTCTTCTGCACAGCTAAGCTGGAAGTGGCATTTGCGGCTCGCACTAGTGCAGAGTTATCTCAAAGAAAGGGGCCACGGTGTTTCTGTATCCCTATTATGTTGGTGCGGCTTCGGAACTTTTAAATATCTCGATATATCTCGAAAACTACGCTTCTGATCAAAAAATATCATAGAACATAAATTGTAGGAAACTTAATTCTCTACAAAAAAGGTCGCTTAACATTTTGCCATAGCTCTCTTCGTTTCCGAGATATTTGCAGATTTATCTCAAGGGAAGGGGCCTGACGGACATATTTCGAGATATTTCTTCTTCTTGTTGTTCTTCTGCACAGCTAAGCTGGAAGTGGCATTTGCAGCTCGCAATAGTGCATAGTTATCTGAAAGAAAGGGGCCACGGTGTTTCTGTATCTCTATTATGTTGGTGCGGCTTCGGAACTTTTAAATATCTTGATATATCTCGAGAACTACGCATCTGATCAAAAAATATCATAGAACATAAAAAGTAGGAAACTTAATTCTTTACAAAAAAGGTCTCTTAACATTTTGTCATAGCTCGCTTCGTTTCCGAGATATTTGCAGATATATCTCAAGGGAAGGGGCCTGACGGACATATTTCGAGATATTTCTTCTTCTTGTTGTTCTTCTTCTGCACAGCTAAGCTGGAAGTGGCATTTACAGCGCGCAATAGTGCAGAGTTATCTCAAAGAAGGGGGCCACGGTGTTTCTGTATCTCTATTATGTTGGTGCAGCTTCGGAACTTTTAAATATCTTGATATATCTCGAGAACTACGCATCTGATCAAAAAATATCATAGAACATAAAAAGTAGGAAGCTTAATTCTCTACAAAAGAGGTCTCTTAACATTTTGCCATAGCTCGCTTCGTTTCCGAGATATTTGCAGATATATCTCAAGGGAAGGGGCCTGACGGACATATTTCGAGATACTTCTTCTTCTTCTTGTTCTTCTTCTGCACAGCTAAGCTGGAAGTGGCATTTACAGCTCGCAATAGTGCAGAGTTATCTCAAAGAAAGGGGCCACGGTGTTTCTGTATCTCTATTATGTTGGTGCGGCTTCGGAACTTTTAAATATCTTGATATATCTCGAGAACTACGCATCAGATCAAAAAATATCATAGAACATAAAAAGTAGGAAACGTAATTCTCTACACAAAAGGTCTCTTAACATTTTGCCATAGCTCTCTTCGTTTCCGAGATATTTGCAGATTTATCTCAAGGGAAGGGGCCTGACGGACATATTTCGAGATATTTCTTCTTCTTGTTGTTCTTCCTGTGCACAGCTAAGCTGGAAGTGGCATTTGCAGCTCGCAATAGTGCAGAGTTATCTCAAAGAAAGGGGCCACGGTGTTTCTGTATCTCTATTATGTTGGTGCGGCTTCGGAACTTTTAAATATCTTGATATATCTCGAGAACTACGCATCTGATCAAAAAATATCATACAACATAAAAAGTAGGAAACTTAATTCTCTACAAAAAAGGTCTCTTAACATTTTGCCATAGCTCGCTTCGTTTCCGAGATATTTGCAGATTTATCTCAAGGGAAGGGGCCTGACGGACATATTTCGAGATATTTCTTCTTCTTGTTGTTCTTCTTCTGCACTGCTAAGCTGGAACTGGCATTTGCGGCTCGCACTAGTGCAGAGTTATCTCAAAGAAAGGGGCCACGGTGTTTCTGTATCTCTATTATGTTGGTGCGGCTTCGGAACTTTTAAATATCTCGATGTATCTCGAAAACTACGCTTCTGATCAAAAAATATCATAGAACATAAATTGTAGGAAGCATAATTCTCTACAAAAAAGGTCTCTTAACATTTTGCCATAGCTCGCTTCGTTTCCGAGATATTTGCAGATTCAGTTCAAAGGAACGGGCCTGACGGACATATTTCGAGATACTTCTTCTTCTTGTTGTTCTTCCTCTGCACAGCTAAGCTGGAAGTGGCATTTGCAGCTCGCAATAGTGCAGAGTTATCTCAAAGAAAGGTGCCACGGTGTTTCTGTATCTCTATTATGTTGGTGCGGCTTCGGAACTTTTAAATATCTTGATATATCTCGAGAACTACGCATCTGATCAAAAAATATCATAGAACATAAGAAGTAGGAAACTTAATTCTCTACAAAAAAGGTCTCTTAACATTTTGCCATAGCTCGCTTCGTTTCCGAGATATTTGCAGATTTATCTCAAGGGAAGGGGCCTGACGGACATATTTCGAGATATTTCTTCTTCTTGTTGTTCTTCTTCTGCACAGCTGAGCTGGAAGTGGCATTTGCAGGTCGCAATAGTGCAGAGTTATCTCAAAGAAAGGGGCCACGGTGTTTCTGTATCTCTATTATGTTGGTGCGGCTTCGGAACTTTTAAATATCTTGATATATCTCGAGAACTACGCATCTGATCAAAAAATATCATAGAAGATAAAAAGTAGGAAACTTAATTCTCTGCAAAAAAGGTCTCTTAACATTTTGCCATAGCTCGCTTCGTTTCCGAGATATTTGCAGATTCAGCTCAAAGGAACTGGCCTGACGGACATATTTCGAGATATTTCTTCTTCTTGTTGTTCTTCCTCTGCACAGCTAAGCTGGAACTGGCATTTGCAGCTCGCAATAGTGCAGAGTTATCTCAAAGAAAGGGGCCACGGTGTTTCTGTATCCCTATTATGTTGGTGCGGCTTCGGAACTTTTAAATATCTCGATATATCTCGAAAACTACGCTTCTGATCAAAAAATATCATAGAACATAAATTGTAGGAAACATAATTCTCTACAAAAAACGTCTCTTAACATTTTGCCATAGCTCGCTGCGTTTCCGAGATATTTGCAGATTCAGCTCAAAGGAACTGGCCTGACGGACATATTTCGAGATATTTCTTCTTCTTGTTGTTCTTCCTCTGCACAGCTAAGCTGGAAGTGGCATTTGCAGCTCGCAATAGTGCAGAGTTATCTCAAAGAAAGGGGCCACGGTGTTTCTGTATCTCTATTATGTTGGTGCGGCTTCGGAACTTTTAAATATCTTGATATATCTCGAGAACTACGCATCTGATCAAAAAATATCATACAACATAAAAAGTAGGAAACTTAATTCTCTACAAAAAAGGTCTCTTAACATTTTGCCATACCTCGCTTCGTTTCCGAGATATTTGCAGATTTATCTCAAGGGAAGGGGCCTGACGGACATATTTCGAGATATTTCTTCTTCTTGTTGTTCTTCTTCTGCACAGCTAAACTGGAACTGGCATTTGCGGCTCGCACTAGTGCAGAGTTATCTCAAAGAAAGGGGCCACGGTGTTTCTGTATCTCTATTATGTTGGTGCGGCTTCGGAACTTTTAAATATCTCGATGTATCTCGAAAACTACGCTTCTGATCAAAAAATATCATAGAACATAAATTGTAGGAAGCATTATTCTCTACAAAAAAGGTCTCTTAACATTTTGCCATAGCTCGCTTCTTTTCCGAGATATTTGCAGATATATCTCAAGGGAAGGGGCCTGACGGACATATTTCGAGATATTTCTTCTTCTTGTTGTTCTTCTTCTGCACAGCTAAGCTGGAAGTGGCATTTGCGGCTCGCACTAGTGCAGAGTTATCTCAAAGAAAGGGGCCACGGTGTTTCTGTATCCCTATTATGTTGGTGCGGCTTCGGAACTTTTAAGTATCTCGATATATCTCGAAAACTACGCATCTGATCAAAAAATATCATAGAACATAAATTGTAGGAAACATAATTCTCTATAAAAAACGTCTCTTAACATTTTGCCATAGCTCGCTTCGTTTCCGAGATATTTGCAGATTTATCTCAAGGGAAGGGGCCTGACGGACATATTTCGAGATATTTCTTCTTCTTGTTGTCCTTCTTCTGCACAGCTAAGCTGGAAGTGGCATTTACAGCTCGCAATCGTGCAGAGTTATCTCAAAGAAAGGGGCCACGGTGTTTCTGTATCTCTATTATGTTGGTGCGGCTTCGGAACTTTTAAATATCTTGATATATCTCGAGACCTACGCATCTGATCAAAAAATATCATAGAACATAAAAAGTAGGAAACTTAATTCTCTACAAAAAAGGTCTCTCAACATTTCGCCATAGCTCGCTTCGTTTCCGAGATATTTGCAGATTTATCTCAAGGGAAGGGGCCTGACGGACATATTTCGAGATATTTCTTCTTCTTGTTGTTCTTCTTCTGCACAGCTAAGCTGGAAGTGGCATTTGCGGCTCGCACTAGTGCAGAGTTATCTCAAAGAAAGGGGCCACGATGTTTCTGTATCCCTATTATGTTGGTGCGGCTTCGGAACTTTTAAATATCTCGATATATCTCGAAAACTACGCTTCTGATCAAAAAATATCATAGAACATAAATTGTAGGAAACATAATTCTCTATAAAAAACGTCTCTTAACATTTTGCCATAGCTCGCTTCGTTTCCGAGATATTTGCAGATTCAGCTCAAAGGAACTGGCCTGACGGACATATTTCGATATATTTCTTCTTCTTGTTGTTCTTCCTCTGCACAGCTAAGCTGGAACTGGCATTTGCAGCTCGCAATAGTGCAGAGTTATCTCAAAGAAAGGGGCCACGGTGTTTCTGTATCTCTATTATGTTGGTGCGGCTTCGGAACTTTTAAATATCTTGATATATCTCGAGAACTACGCTTCTGATCAAAAAATATCATAGAACATAAAAAGTAGGAAACTTAATTCTCTACAAAAAAGGTCTCTCAACATTTCGCCATAGCTCGCTTCGTTTCCGAGATATTTGCAGATTTATCTCAAGGGAAGGGGCCTGACGGACATATTTCGAGATATTTCTTCTTCTTGTTGTTCTTCTTCTGCACAGCTAAGCTGGAAGTGGCATTTGCGGCTCGCACTAGTGCAGAGTTATCTCAAAGAAAGGGGCCACGGTGTTTCTGTATCCCTATTATGTTGGTGCGGCTTCGGAACTTTTAAATATCTCGATATATCTCGAAAACTACGCTTCTGATCAAAAAATATCATAGAACATAAATTGTAGGAAACATAATTCTCTATAAAAAACGTCTCTTAACATTTTGCCATAGCTCGCTTCGTTTCCGAGATATTTGCAGATTCAGCTCAAAGGAACTGGCCTGACGGACATATTTCGCTATATTTCTTCTTCTTGTTGTTCTTCCTCTGCACAGCTAAGCTGGAACTGGCATTTGCAGCTCGCAATAGTGCAGAGTTATCTCAAAGAAAGGGGCCACGGTGTTTCTGTATGTCTATTATGTTGGTGCAGCTTCGGAACTTTTAAATATCTTGATATATCTCGAGAACTACGCATCTGATCAAAAAATATCATACAACATAAAAAGTAGGAAACTTAATTCTCTACAAAAAACGTCTCTTAACATTTTGCCATAGCTCGCTTCGTTTCCGAGATATTTGCAGATATATCTCAAGGGAAGGGGCCTGACGGACATATTTCGAGATATTTCTTCTTCTTGTTGTTCTTCTTCTGCACAGCTAAGCTGGAAGTGGCATTTGCGGCTCGCACTAGTGCAGAGTTATCTCAAAGAAAGGGGCCACGGTGTTTCTGTATCTCTATTATGTTGGTGCGGCTTCGGAACTTTTAAATATCTTGATATATCTCGAGAACTACGCATCTGATCAAAAAATATCATAGAACATAAAAAGTAGGAAACTTAATTCTCTACAAAAAAGGTCTCTTAACATTTCGCCATAGCTCGCTTCGTTTCCGAGATATTTGCAGATTTATCTCAAGGGAAGGGGCCTGACGGACATATTTCGAGATATTTCTTCTTCTTGTTGTCCTTCTTCTGCACAGCTAAGCTGGAAGTGGCATTTGCAGCTCGCAATAGTGCATAGTTATCTGAAAGAAAGGGGCCACGGTGTTTCTGTATCTCTATTATGTTGGTGCGGCTTCGGAACTTTTAAATATCTTGATATATCTCGAGAACTACGCATCTGATCAAAAAATATCATAGAACATAAAAAGTAGCAAACTTAATTCTCTACAAAAAAGGTCTCCTAACATTTTGCCATAGCTCGCTTCGTTTCCGAGATATTTGCAGATATATCTCAAGGGAAGGGGCCTGACGGACATATTTCGAGATATTTCTTCTTCTTGTTGTTCTTCTTCTGCACAGCTAAGCTGGAAGTGGCATTTGCGGCTCGCACTAGTGCAGAGTTATCTCAAAGAAAGGGGCCACGGTGTTTCTGTATCTCTATTATGTTGGTGCGGCTTCGGAACTTCTCTACAAAAAAGGTCTCTTAACATTTTGTCATAGCTCGCTTCGTTTCCGAGATATTTGCAGATATATCTCAAGGGAAGGGGCCTGACGGACATATTTCGAGATATTTCTTCTTCTTATTGGTCTTCTTCTGCACAGCTAAGCTGGAAGTGGCATTTACAGCGCGCAATAGTGCAGAGTTATCTCAAAGAAGGGGGCCACGGTGTTTCTGTATCTCTATTATGTTGGTGCAGCTTCGGAACTTTTAAATATCTTGATATATCTCGAGAACTACGCATCTGATCAAAAAATATCATAGAACATAAAAAGTAGGAAGCTTAATTCTCTACAAAAGAGGTCTCTTAACATTTTGCCATAGCTCGCTTCGTTTCCGAGATATTTGCAGAGTTATCTCAAGGGAAGGGGCCTAACGGACATATTTCGAGATATTTCTTCTTCTTGTTGTTCTTCTTTTGCACAGCTAAACTGGAAGTGGCATTTCCAGCTCGCAGTAGTGCAGAGTTATCTCAAAGAGAGGGGCCACGGTGTTTCTGTATCTCTATTATGTTGGTGCGGCTTCGGAACTTTTAAATATCTCGATATATCTCGAAAACTACGCTTCTGATCAAAAAATATCATAGAACATAAATTGTAGGAAACATAATTCTCTACAAAAAAGGTGTCTTAACATTTTGCCATAGCTCGCTTCGTTTCCGAGATATTTGCAGATATATCTCAAGAGAAGGGGCCTGACGGACATATTTCGAGATACTTCTTCTTCTTGTTGTTCTTCTTCTGCACAGCTAAGCTGGAAGTGGCATTTACAGCTCGCAATAGTGCAGAGTTATCTCAAAGAAAGGGGCCACGGTGTTTCTGTATCTCTATTATGTTGGTGCGGCTTCGGAACTTTTAAATATCTTGATATATCTCGAGAACTACGCATCAGATCAAAAAATATCATAGAACGTAAAAAGTAGGAAACTTAATTCTCTACACAAAAGGTCTCTTAAGATTTTGCCATAGCTCTCTTCGTTTCCGAGATATTTGCAGATTTATCTCAAGGGAAGGGGCCTGACGGACATATTTCGAGATATTTCTTCTTCTTGTTGTTCTTCTTCTGCACAGCTAAGCTGGAAGTGGCATTTACAGCTCGCAATACTGCAGAGTTATCTCAAAGAAAGGGGCCACGGTGTTTCTGTATCTCTATTATGTTGGTGCGGCTTCGGAACTTTTAAATATCTTGATATATCTCGAGAACTACGCATCAGATCAAAAAATATCATAGAACATAAAAAGTAGGAAACTTAATTCTCTACAAAAAAGGTCTCTTAACATTTTGCCATAGCTCTCTTCGTTTCCGAGATATTTGCAGATTTATCTCAAGGGAAGGGGCCTGACGGACATATTTCGAGATATTTCTTCTTCTTGTTGTTCTTCTTCTGCACAGCTAAGCTGGAAGTGGCATTTGCGGCTCGCACTAGTGCAGAGTTATCTCAACGAAAGGGGCCACGGTGTTTCTGTATCTCTATTATGTTGGTGCGGCTTCGGAACTTCTAAATATCTCGATATATCTCGAAAACTACGCTTCTGATCAAAAAATATCATAGAACATAAATTGTAGGAAACATAATTCTCTACAAAAAAGGTCTCTTAACATTTTGCCATAGCTCGCTTCGTTTCCGAGATATTTGCAGATATATCTCAAGGGAAGGGGCCTGACGGACATATTTCGAGATATGTCTTCTTCTTGTTGTTCTTCTTCTGCACAGCTAAGCTGGAAGTGGCATTTACAGCGCGCAATAGTGCAGAGTTATCTCAAAGAAGGGGGCCACGGTGTTTCTGTATCTCTATTATGTTGGTGCGGCTTCGGAACTTTTAAATATCTCGATATATCTCGAGAACTACGCTTCTGATCAAAAAATATCATAGAACATAAATTGTAGGAAACATAATTCTCTACAAAAAAGGTGTCTTAACATTTTGCCATAGCTCGCTTCGTTTCCGAGATATTTGCAGATATATCTCAAGAGAAGGGGCCTGACGGACATATTTCGAGATACTTCTTCTTCTTGTTGTTCTTCTTCTGCACAGCTAAGCTGGAAGTGGCATTTACAGCTCGCAATAGTGCAGAGTTATCTCAAAGAAAGGGGCCACGGTGTTTCTGTATCTCTATTATGTTGGTGCGGCTTCGGAACTTTTAAATATCTTGATATATCTCGAGAACTACGCTTCAGATCAAAAAATATCATAGAACGTAAAAAGTAGGAAACTTAATTCTCTACACAAAAGGTCTCTTAACATTTTGCCATAGCTCTCTTCGTTTCCGAGATATTTGCAGATTTATCTCAAGGGAAGGGGCCTGACGGACATATTTCGAGATATTTCTTCTTCTTGTTGTTCTTCTTCTGCACAGCTAAGCTGGAAGTGGCATTTACAGCTCGCAATACTGCAGAGTTATCTCAAAGAAAGGGGCCACGGTGTTTCTGTATCTCTATTATGTTGGTGCGGCTTCGGAACTTTTAAATATCTTGATATATCTCGAGAACTACGCATCAGATCAAAAAATATCATAGAACATAAAAAGTAGGAAACTTAATTCTCTACAAAAAAGGTCTCTTAACATTTTGCCATAGCTCTCTTCGTTTCCGAGATATTTGCAGATTTATCTCAAGGGAAGGGGCCTGACGGACATATTTCGAGATATTTCTTCTTCTTGTTGTTCTTCTTCTGCACAGCTAAGCTGGAAGTGGCATTTACAGCTCGCAATAGTGCAGAGTTATCTCAAAGAAAGGGGCCACGGTGTTTCTGTATCTCTATTATGTTGGTGCGGCTTCGGAACTTTTAAATATCTTGATATATCTCGAGAACTACGCATCAGATCAAAAAATATCATAGAACGTAAAAAGTAGGAAACTTAATTCTCTACACAAAAGGTCCCTTAACATTTTGCCATAGCTCTCTTCGTTTCCGAGATATTTGCAGATTTATCTCAAGGGAAGGGGCCTGACGGACATATTTCGAGATATTTCTTCTTCTTGATGTTCTTCTTCTGCACAGCTAAGCTGGAAGTGGCATTTGCAGCTCGCAATAGTGCAGAGTTATCTCAAAGAAAGGGGCCACGGTGTTTCTGTATCTCTATTATGTTGGTGCGGCTTCGGAACTTTTAAATATCTTGATATATCTCGAAAACTACGCATCTGATCAAAAAATATCATAGAACATAAAACGTAGGAAACTTAATTCTCTACAAAAAAGGTCTCTCAACATTTTGCCATAGCTCGCTTCGTTTCCGAGATATTTGCAGATTTATCTCAAGGGAAGGGGCCTGACGGACGTATTTCGAGATATTTCTTCTTCTTGTTGTTCTTCTTCTGCACAGCTAAGCTGGAAGTGACATTTGCGGCTCGCAATAGTGCAGAGTTATCTCAAAGAAAGGGGCCACGGTGTTTCTGTATCTCTATTATGTTGGTGCAGCTTCGGAACTTTTAAATATCTTGATATATCTCGAGAACTACGCATCTGATCAAAAAATATCATAGAACATAAAAAGTAGGAAGCTTAATTCTCTACAAAAGAGGTCTCTTAACATTTTGCCATAGCTCGCTTCGTTTCCGAGATATTTGCAGAGTTATCTCAAGGGAAGGGGCCTAACGGACATATTTCGAGATATTTCTTCTTCTTGTTGTTCTTCTTCTGCACAGCTAAACTGGAAGTGGCATTTCCAGCTCGCAGTAGTGCAGAGTTATCTCAAAGAGAGGGGCCACGGTGTTTCTGTATCTCTATTATGTTGGTGCGGCTTCGGAACTTTTAAATATCTCGATATATCTCGAAAACTACGCTTCTGATCAAAAAATATCATAGAAGATAAATTGTAGGAAACATAATTCTCTACAAAAAAGGTGTCTTAACATTTTGCCATAGCTCGCTTCGTTTCCGAGATATTTGCAGATATATCTCAAGAGAAGGGGCCTGACGGACATATTTCGAGATACTTCTTCTTCTTGTTGTTCTTCTTCTGCACAGCTAAGCTGGAAGTGGCATTTACAGCTCGCAATAGTGCAGAGTTATCTCAAAGAAAGGGGCCACGGTGTTTCTGTATCTCTATTATGTTGGTGCGGCTTCGGAACTTTTAAATATCTTGATATATCTCGAGAACTACGCATCAGATCAAAAAATATCATAGAACGTAAAAAGTAGGAAACTTAATTCTCTACAAAAAAGGTCTCTCAACATTTTGCCATAGCTCGCTTCGTTTCCGAGATATTTGCAGATTTATCTCAAGGGAAGGGGCCTGACGGACGTATTTCGAGATATTTCTTCTTCTTGTTGTTCTTCTTCTGCACAGCTAAGCTGGAAGTGACATTTGCGGCTCGCAATAGTGCAGAGTTATCTCAAAGAAAGGGGCCACGGTGTTTCTGTATCTCTATTATGTTGGTGCGGCTTCGGAACTTTTAAATATCTTGATATATCTCGAGAACTACGCATCAGATCAAAAAATATCAATGAACATAAAAAGTAGGAAACTTAATTCTCTACAAAAAAGGTCTCTTAACATTTTGCGATAGCTCTCTTCGTTTCCGAGATATTTGCAGATTTATCTCAAGGGAAGGGGCCTGACGGACATATTTCGAGATATTTCTTCTTCTTGTTGGTCTTCTTCTGCACAGCTAAGCTGGAAGTGGCATTTGCAGCTCGCAATGGTGCAGAGTTATCTCAAAGAAAGGGGCCACGGTGTTTCTGTATCTCTATTATGTTGGTGCAGCTTCGGATCTTTTAAATATCTCGATATATCTCGAAAAGTACGCTTCTGATCAAAAAATATCATAGAACATAAATTGTAGGAAACATAATTCTCTACAAAAAAGGTCTCTTAACATTTTGCCATAGCTCGTTTCGTTTCCGAGATATTTGCAGATATATCTCAAGGGAAGGGGCCTGACGGACATATTTCGAGATATTTCCTCTTCTTGTTGTTCTTCTTCTGCACAGCTAAACTGGAAGTGGCATTTCCAGCTCGCAATAGCGCAGAGTTATCTCAAAGAAAGGGGCCACGGTGTTTCTGTATCTCTATTATGTTGGTGCGGCTTCGGAACTTTTAAATATCTTGATATATCTCGAGAACTACGCATCTGATCAAAAAATATTATAGAACATAAAAAGTAGGAAACTTAATTCTCTACAAATAAGGTCTCTTAACATTTTGCCATAGCTCGCTTCGTTTCCGAGATATTTGCAGATTTATCTCAAGGGAAGGGGCCTGACGGACATTTTTCGAGATATTTCTTCTTCTTGTTGTTCTTCTTCTGCACAGCTAAGCTGGAAGTGGCATTTGCAGCTCGCAATAGTGCAGAGTTATCTCAAAGAAAGGGGCCACGGTGTTTCTGTATCTCTATTATGTTGGTGCGGCTTCGGAACTTTTAAATATCTTGATATATCTCGAGAACTACGCATCTGATCAAAAAATATCATAGGACATAAAACGTAGGAAACTTAATTCTCTACAAAAAAGGTCTCTCAACATTTTGCCATAGCTCGCTTCGTTTCCGAGATATTTGCAGATTTATCTCAAGGGAAGGGGCCTGACGGACGTATTTCGAGATATTTCTTCTTCTTGTTGTTCTTCTTCTGCACAGCTAAGCTGGAAGTGACATTTGCGGCTCGCAATAGTGCAGAGTTATCTCAAAGAAAGGGGCCACGGTGTTTCTGTATCTCTATTATGTTGGTGCGGCTTCGGAACTTTTAAATATCTTGATATATCTCGAGAACTACGCATCAGATCAAAAAATATCAATGAACATAAAAAGTAGGAAACTTAATTCTCTACAAAAAAGGTCTCTTAACATTTTGCGATAGCTCTCTTCGTTTCCGAGATATTTGCAGATTTATCTCAAGGGAAGGGGCCTGACGGACATATTTCGAGATATTTCTTCTTCTTGTTGGTCTTCTTCTGCACAGCTAAGCTGGAAGTGGCATTTGCAGCTCGCAATGGTGCAGAGTTATCTCAAAGAAAGGGGCCACGGTGTTTCTGTATCTCTATTATGTTGGTGCGGCTTCGGATCTTTTAAATATCTCGATATATCTCGAAAACTACGCTTCTGATCAAAAAATATCATAGAACCTAAATTGTGGGAAATATAATTCTCTACAAAAAAGGTCTCTTAACATTTTGCCGTAGCTCGCTTCGTTTCCGAGATATTTGCAGATTTATCTCAAGGGAAGGGGCCTGACGAACATATTTCCAGATATTTCTTCTTCTTGTTGTTCTTCTTCTGCACAGCTAAGCTGGAAGTGGCATTTGCAGCTCGCAATAGTGCAGAGTTATCTCAAAGAAAGGGGCCACGGTGTTTCTGTATCTCTATTATGTTGGTGCGGCTTCGGAACTTTTAAATATCTTGATATATCTCGAGAACTACGCATCCGATCAAAAAATATCATAGAACATAAAAAGTAGGAAACTTAATTCTCTACAAAAAAGGTCTCTTAACATTTTGCCATAGCTCGCTCCGTTTCCGAGATATTTGCAGATTTATCTCGAGGGAAGGGGCCTGACGGACATATTTCGAGATATTTCTTCTTCTTGTTGTTCTTCTTCTGCACAGCTAAGCTGGAAGCGGCATTTGCGGCTCGCACTAGTGCAGAGTTATCTCAAAGAAAGGGGCCACGGTGTTTCTGTATCTCTATTATGTTGGTGCAGCTTCGGATCTTTTAAATATCTCGATATATCTCGAAAACTACGCTTCTGATCAAAAAATATCATAGAACATAAGTTGTAGGAAACATAATTCTCTACAAAAAAGGTCTCTTAACATTTTGCCATAGCTCGTTTCGTTTCCGAGATATTTGCAGATATATCTCAAGGGAAGGGGCCTGACGGACATATTTCGAGATATTTCCTCTTCTTGTTGTTCTTCTTCTGCACAGCTAAACTGGAAGTGGCATTTCCAGCTCGCAATAGCGCAGAGTTATCTCAAAGAAAGGGGCCACGGTGTTTCTGTATCTCTATTATGTTGGTGCGGCTTCGGAACTTTTAAATATCTTGATATATCTCGAGAACTACGCATCTGATCAAAAAATATTATAGAACATAAAAAGTAGGAAACTTAATTCTCTACAAATAAGGTCTCTTAACATTTTGCCATAGCTCGCTTCGTTTCCGAGATATTTGCAGATTTATCTCAAGGGAAGGGGCCTGACGGACATTTTTCGAGATATTTCTTCTTCTTGTTGTTCTTCTTCTGCACAGCTAAGCTGGAAGTGGCATTTGCAGCTCGCAATAGTGCAGAGTTATCTCAAAGAAAGGGGCCACGGTGTTTCTGTATCTCTATTATGTTGGTGCGGCTTCGGAACTTTTAAATATCTTGATATATCTCGAGAACTACGCATCTGATCAAAAAATATCATAGGACATAAAACGTAGGAAACTTAATTCTCTACAAAAAAGGTCTCTCAACATTTTGCCATAGCTCGCTTCGTTTCCGAGATATTTGCAGATTTATCTCAAGGGAAGGGGCCTGACGGACGTATTTCGAGATATTTCTTCTTCTTGTTGTTCTTCTTCTGCACAGCTAAGCTGGAAGTGACATTTGCGGCTCGCAATAGTGCAGAGTTATCTCAAAGAAAGGGGCCACGGTGTTTCTGTATCTCTATTATGTTGGTGCGGCTTCGGAACTTTTAAATATCTTGATATATCTCGAGAACTACGCATCAGATCAAAAAATATCAATGAACATAAAAAGTAGGAAACTTAATTCTCTACAAAAAAGGTCTCTTAACATTTTGCGATAGCTCTCTTCGTTTCCGAGATATTTGCAGATTTATCTCAAGGGAAGGGGCCTGACGGACATATTTCGAGATATTTCTTCTTCTTGTTGGTCTTCTTCTGCACAGCTAAGCTGGAAGTGGCATTTGCAGCTCGCAATGGTGCAGAGTTATCTCAAAGAAAGGGGCCACGGTGTTTCTGTATCTCTATTATGTTGGTGCGGCTTCGGATCTTTTAAATATCTCGATATATCTCGAAAACTACGCTTCTGATCAAAAAATATCATAGAACCTAAATTGTGGGAAATATAATTCTCTACAAAAAAGGTCTCTTAACATTTTGCCGTAGCTCGCTTCGTTTCCGAGATATTTGCAGATTTATCTCAAGGGAAGGGGCCTGACGAACATATTTCCAGATATTTCTTCTTCTTGTTGTTCTTCTTCTGCACAGCTAAGCTGGAAGTGGCATTTGCAGCTCGCAATAGTGCAGAGTTATCTCAAAGAAAGGGGCCACGGTGTTTCTGTATCTCTATTATGTTGGTGCGGCTTCGGAACTTTTAAATATCTTGATATATCTCGAGAACTACGCATCCGATCAAAAAATATCATAGAACATAAAAAGTAGGAAACTTAATTCTCTACAAAAAAGGTCTCTTAACATTTTGCCATAGCTCGCTTCGTTTCCGAGATATTTGCAGATTTATCTCGAGGGAAGGGGCCTGACGGACATATTTCGAGATATTTCTTCTTCTTGTTGTTCTTCTTCTGCACAGCTAAGCTGGAAGCGGCATTTGCGGCTCGCACTAGTGCAGAGTTATCTCAAAGAAAGGGGCCACGGTGTTTCTGTATCTCTATTATGTTGGTGCAGCTTCGGATCTTTTAAATATCTCGATATATCTCGAAAACTACGCTTCTGATCAAAAAATATCATAGAACATAAGTTGTAGGAAACATAATTCTCTACAAAAAAGGTCTCTTAACATTTTGCCATAGCTCGTTTCGTTTCCGAGATATTTGCAGATATATCTCAAGGGAAGGGGCCTGACGGACATATTTCGAGATATTTCCTCTTCTTGTTGTTCTTCTTCTGCACAGCTAAACTGGAAGTGGCATTTCCAGCTCGCAATAGCGCAGAGTTATCTCAAAGAAAGGGGCCACGGTGTTTCTGTATCTCTATTATGTTGGTGCGGCTTCGGAACTTTTAAATATCTTGATATATCTCGAGAACTACGCATCTGATCAAAAAATATTATAGAACATAAGAAGTAGGAAACTTAATTCTCTACAAATAAGGTCTCTTAACATTTTGCCATAGCTCGCTTCGTTTCCGAGATATTTGCAGATTTATCTCAAGGGAAGGGGCCTGACGGACATTTTTCGAGATATTTCTTCTTCTTGTTGTTCTTCTTCTGCACAGCTAAGCTGGAAGTGGCATTTGCAGCTCGCAATAGTGCAGAGTTATCTCAAAGAAAGGGGCCACGGTGTTTCTGTATCTCTATTATGTTGGTGCGGCTTCGGAACTTTTAAATATCTCGATATATCTCGAGAACTACGCATCTGATCAAAAAATATCATAGGACATAAAACGTAGGAAACTTAATTCTCTACAAAAAAGGTCTCTCAACATTTTGCCATAGCTCGCTTCGTTTCCGAGATATTTGCAGATTTATCTCAAGGGAAGGGGCCTGACGGACGTATTTCGAGATATTTCTTCTTCTTGTTGTTCTTCTTCTGCACAGCTAAGCTGGAAGTGACATTTGCGGCTCGCAATAGTGCAGAGTTATCTCAAAGAAAGGGGCCACGGTGTTTCTGTATCTCTATTATGTTGGTGCGGCTTCGGAACTTTTAAATATCTTGATATATCTCGAGAACTACGCATCTGATCAAATAATATCATAGAACATAAAAAGTAGGAAACTTAATTCTCTACAAATAAGGTCTCTTAACATTTTGCTATAGCTCGCTTCGTTTCCGAGATATTTGCAGATTTATCTCAAGGGAAGGGGCCTGACGGACATATTTCGAGATATTTCTTCTTCTTGTTGTTCTTCTTCTGCACAGCTAAGCTGGAAGTGGCATTTGCGGCTCGCACTAGTGCAGAGTTATCTCAAAGAAAGGGGCCACGGTGTTTCTGTATCTCTATTATGCTGGTGCTGCTTCGGAACTTTTAAATATCTCGATATATCTCGAAAACTACGCTTCTGATCAAAAAATATCATAGAACATAAATTGTAGGAAACATAATTCTCTACAAAAAACGTATCTTAACATTTTGCCATAGCTCGCTTCGTTTCCGAGATATTTGCAGATTTATCTCAAGGGAAGGGGCCTAACGGACATATTTCGAGATATTTCTTCTTCTTGTTGTTCTTCTTCTGCACAGCTAAACTGGAAGTGGCATTTCCAGCTCGCAATAGTACAGAGTTATCTCAAAGAAAGGGGCCACGGTGTTTCTGTATCTCTATTATGTTGGTGCGGCTTCGGAACTTTTAAATATCTTGATATATCTCGAGAACTACGCATCTGATCAAAAAATATCATAGAACATAAAAAGTAGAAAACTTAATTCTCTACAAAAAAGGTCTCTCAACATTTTGCCATAGCTCGCTTCGTTTCCGAGATATATGCAGATTTATCTCAAGGGAAGGGGCCTGACGGACATATTTCGAGATATTTCTTCTTCTTGTTGTTCTTCTTCTGCACAGCTAAACTGGAAGTGGCATTTCCAGCTCGCAATAGTGCAGAGTTATCTGAAAGAAAGGGGCCACGGTGTTTCTGTATCTCTATTATGTTGGTGCGGCTTCGGAACTTTTAAATATCTTGATATATCTCGAAAACTACGCTTCTGATCAAAAAATATCATAGAACATAAATTGTAGGAAACATAATTCTCTACAAAAAAGGTCTCTTAACATTTTGCCATAGCTCGCTTCGCTTCCGAGATATATGCAGATTCATCTCAAGGGAAGGGGCCTGACGGACATATTTCGAGATATTTCTTCTTCTTGTTGTTCTTCTTCTGCACAGCTAAGCTGGAAGTGGCATTTGCAGCTCGCAATAGTGCAGAGTTATCTCAAAGAAAGGGGCCACGGTGTTTCTGTATCTCTATTATGTTGGTGCGGCTTCGGAACTCTTAAATATCTTGATATATCTCGAGAACTACGCATCTGATCAAATAATATCATAGAACATAAAAAGTAGGAAACTTAATTCTCCACAAATAAGGTCTCTTAACATTTTGCCATAGCTCGCTTCGTTTCCGAGATATTTGCAGGTTTATCTCAAGGGAAGGGGCCTGACGGACATATTTCGAGATATTTCTTCTTCTTGTTGGTCTTCTTCTGCACAGCTAAGCTGGAAGTGGCATTTGCAGCTCGCAATAGTGCAGAGTTATCTCAAAGAAAGGGGCCACGGTGTTTCTGTATCTCTATTATGTTGGTGCGGCTTCGGAACTTTTAAATATCTTGATATATCTCGAGAGCTACGCATCCGATCAAAAAATATCATAGAACATAAAAGGTAGGAAACTTAATTCTCTACAAAAAAGGTCTCTTAACATTTTGCCATAGCTCGCTTCGTTTCCGAGATATTTGCTGATTTATCTCGAGGGAAGGGGCCTGACGGACATATTTCGAGATATTTCTTCTTCTTGTTGTTCTTCTTCTGCACAGCTAAGCTGGACGTGGCATTTACAGCTCGCAATAGTGCAGAGTTATCTCAAAGAAAGGGGCCACGGTGTTTCTGTATCTCTATTATGTTGGTGCGGCTTCGGAACTTTTAAATATCTTGATATATCTCGAGAACTACGCATCTGATCAAAAAATATCATAGAACATAAAAAGTAGGAAACTTAACTCTCTACAAAAAACGTCTCTTAACATTTTGCCATAGCTCGCTTCGTTTCCGAGATATTTGCAGATTTATCTCAAGGGAAGGGGCCTAACGGACATATTTCGAGATATTTCTTCTTCTTGTTGTTCTTCTTCTGCACAGCTAAGCTGGAAGTGGCATTTGCAGCTCGCAATAGTGCAGAGTTATCTCAAAGAAAGGGGCCACGGTGTTTCTGTATCTCTATTATGTTGGTGCGGCTTCGGAACTTTTAAATATCTTGATATATCTCGAGAACTACGCATCTGATCAAATAATATCATAGAACATAAAAAGTAGGAAACTTAATTCTCTACAAATAAGGTCTCTTAACATTTTGCTATAGCTCGCTTCGTTTCCGAGATATTTGCAGATTTATCTCAAGGGAAGGGGCCTGACGGACATATTTCGAGATATTTCTTCTTCTTGTTGGTCTTCTTCTGCACAGCTAAGCTGGAAGTGGCATTTGCAGCTCGCAATGGTGCAGAGTTATCTCAAAGAAAGGGGCCACGGTGTTTCTGTATCTCTATTATGTTGGTGCGGCTTCGGATCTTTTAAATATCTCGATATATCTCGAAAACTACGCTTCTGATCAAAAAATATCATAGAACCTAAATTGTGGGAAATATAATTCTCTACAAAAAAGGTCTCTTAACATTTTGCCGTAGCTCGCTTCGTTTCCGAGATATTTGCAGATTTATCTCAAGGGAAGGGGCCTGACGAACATATTTCCAGATATTTCTTCTTCTTGTTGTTCTTCTTCTGCACAGCTAAGCTGGAAGTGGCATTTGCAGCTCGCAATAGTGCAGAGTTATCTCAAAGAAAGGGGCCACGGTGTTTCTGTATCTCTATTATGTTGGTGCGGCTTCGGAACTTTTAAATATCTTGATATATCTCGAGAACTACGCATCCGATCAAAAAATATCATAGAACATAAAAAGTAGGAAACTTAATTCTCTACAAAAAAGGTCTCTTAACATTTTGCCATAGCTCGCTTCGTTTCCGAGATATTTGCAGATTTATCTCGAGGGAAGGGGCCTGACGGACATATTTCGAGATATTTCTTCTTCTTGTTGTTCTTCTTCTGCACAGCTAAGCTGGAAGCGGCATTTGCGGCTCGCACTAGTGCAGAGTTATCTCAAAGAAAGGGGCCACGGTGTTTCTGTATCTCTATTATGTTGGTGCAGCTTCGGATCTTTTAAATATCTCGATATATCTCGAAAACTACGCTTCTGATCAAAAAATATCATAGAACATAAGTTGTAGGAAACATAATTCTCTACAAAAAAGGTCTCTTAACATTTTGCCATAGCTCGTTTCGTTTCCGAGATATTTGCAGATATATCTCAAGGGAAGGGGCCTGACGGACATATTTCGAGATATTTCCTCTTCTTGTTGTTCTTCTTCTGCACAGCTAAACTGGAAGTGGCATTTCCAGCTCGCAATAGCGCAGAGTTATCTCAAAGAAAGGGGCCACGGTGTTTCTGTATCTCTATTATGTTGGTGCGGCTTCGGAACTTTTAAATATCTTGATATATCTCGAGAACTACGCATCTGATCAAAAAATATTATAGAACATAAGAAGTAGGAAACTTAATTCTCTACAAATAAGGTCTCTTAACATTTTGCCATAGCTCGCTTCGTTTCCGAGATATTTGCAGATTTATCTCAAGGGAAGGGGCCTGACGGACATTTTTCGAGATATTTCTTCTTCTTGTTGTTCTTCTTCTGCACAGCTAAGCTGGAAGTGGCATTTGCAGCTCGCAATAGTGCAGAGTTATCTCAAAGAAAGGGGCCACGGTGTTTCTGTATCTCTATTATGTTGGTGCGGCTTCGGAACTTTTAAATATCTCGATATATCTCGAGAACTACGCATCTGATCAAAAAATATCATAGGACATAAAACGTAGGAAACTTAATTCTCTACAAAAAAGGTCTCTCAACATTTTGCCATAGCTCGCTTCGTTTCCGAGATATTTGCAGATTTATCTCAAGGGAAGGGGCCTGACGGACGTATTTCGAGATATTTCTTCTTCTTGTTGTTCTTCTTCTGCACAGCTAAGCTGGAAGTGACATTTGCGGCTCGCAATAGTGCAGAGTTATCTCAAAGAAAGGGGCCACGGTGTTTCTGTATCTCTATTATGTTGGTGCGGCTTCGGAACTTTTAAATATCTTGATATATCTCGAGAACTACGCATCTGATCAAATAATATCATAGAACATAAAAAGTAGGAAACTTAATTCTCTACAAATAAGGTCTCTTAACATTTTGCTATAGCTCGCTTCGTTTCCGAGATATTTGCAGATTTATCTCAAGGGAAGGGGCCTGACGGACATATTTCGAGATATTTCTTCTTCTTGTTGTTCTTCTTCTGCACAGCTAAGCTGGAAGTGGCATTTGCGGCTCGCACTAGTGCAGAGTTATCTCAAAGAAAGGGGCCACGGTGTTTCTGTATCTCTATTATGCTGGTGCTGCTTCGGAACTTTTAAATATCTCGATATATCTCGAAAACTACGCTTCTGATCAAAAAATATCATAGAACATAAATTGTAGGAAACATAATTCTCTACAAAAAACGTATCTTAACATTTTGCCATAGCTCGCTTCGTTTCCGAGATATTTGCAGATTTATCTCAAGGGAAGGGGCCTAACGGACATATTTCGAGATATTTCTTCTTCTTGTTGTTCTTCTTCTGCACAGCTAAACTGGAAGTGGCATTTCCAGCTCGCAATAGTACAGAGTTATCTCAAAGAAAGGGGCCACGGTGTTTCTGTATCTCTATTATGTTGGTGCGGCTTCGGAACTTTTAAATATCTTGATATATCTCGAGAACTACGCATCTGATCAAAAAATATCATAGAACATAAAAAGTAGAAAACTTAATTCTCTACAAAAAAGGTCTCTCAACATTTTGCCATAGCTCGCTTCGTTTCCGAGATATATGCAGATTTATCTCAAGGGAAGGGGCCTGACGGACATATTTCGAGATATTTCTTCTTCTTGTTGTTCTTCTTCTGCACAGCTAAACTGGAAGTGGCATTTCCAGCTCGCAATAGTGCAGAGTTATCTGAAAGAAAGGGGCCACGGTGTTTCTGTATCTCTATTATGTTGGTGCGGCTTCGGAACTTTTAAATATCTTGATATATCTCGAAAACTACGCTTCTGATCAAAAAATATCATAGAACATAAATTGTAGGAAACATAATTCTCTACAAAAAAGGTCTCTTAACATTTTGCCATAGCTCGCTTCGCTTCCGAGATATATGCAGATTCATCTCAAGGGAAGGGGCCTGACGGACATATTTCGAGATATTTCTTCTTCTTGTTGTTCTTCTTCTGCACAGCTAAGCTGGAAGTGGCATTTGCAGCTCGCAATAGTGCAGAGTTATCTCAAAGAAAGGGGCCACGGTGTTTCTGTATCTCTATTATGTTGGTGCGGCTTCGGAACTCTTAAATATCTTGATATATCTCGAGAACTACGCATCTGATCAAATAATATCATAGAACATAAAAAGTAGGAAACTTAATTCTCCACAAATAAGGTCTCTTAACATTTTGCCATAGCTCGCTTCGTTTCCGAGATATTTGCAGGTTTATCTCAAGGGAAGGGGCCTGACGGACATATTTCGAGATATTTCTTCTTCTTGTTGGTCTTCTTCTGCACAGCTAAGCTGGAAGTGGCATTTGCAGCTCGCAATAGTGCAGAGTTATCTCAAAGAAAGGGGCCACGGTGTTTCTGTATCTCTATTATGTTGGTGCGGCTTCGGAACTTTTAAATATCTTGATATATCTCGAGAGCTACGCATCCGATCAAAAAATATCATAGAACATAAAAGGTAGGAAACTTAATTCTCTACAAAAAAGGTCTCTTAACATTTTGCCATAGCTCGCTTCGTTTCCGAGATATTTGCTGATTTATCTCGAGGGAAGGGGCCTGACGGACATATTTCGAGATATTTCTTCTTCTTGTTGTTCTTCTTCTGCACAGCTAAGCTGGACGTGGCATTTACAGCTCGCAATAGTGCAGAGTTATCTCAAAGAAAGGGGCCACGGTGTTTCTGTATCTCTATTATGTTGGTGCGGCTTCGGAACTTTTAAATATCTTGATATATCTCGAGAACTACGCATCTGATCAAAAAATATCATAGAACATAAAAAGTAGGAAACTTAACTCTCTACAAAAAACGTCTCTTAACATTTTGCCATAGCTCGCTTCGTTTCCGAGATATTTGCAGATTTATCTCAAGGGAAGGGGCCTAACGGACATATTTCGAGATATTTCTTCTTCTTGTTGTTCTTCTTCTGCACAGCTAAGCTGGAAGTGGCATTTGCAGCTCGCAATAGTGCAGAGTTATCTCAAAGAAAGGGGCCACGGTGTTTCTGTATCTCTATTATGTTGGTGCGGCTTCGGAACTTTTAAATATCTTGATATATCTCGAGAACTACGCATCTGATCAAATAATATCATAGAACATAAAAAGTAGGAAACTTAATTCTCTACAAATAAGGTCTCTTAACATTTTGCTATAGCTCGCTTCGTTTCCGAGATATTTGCAGATTTATCTCAAGGGAAGGGGCCTGACGGACATATTTCGAGATATTTCTTCTTCTTGTTGGTCTTCTTCTGCACAGCTAAGCTGGAAGTGGCATTTGCAGCTCGCAATGGTGCAGAGTTATCTCAAAGAAAGGGGCCACGGTGTTTCTGTATCTCTATTATGTTGGTGCGGCTTCGGATCTTTTAAATATCTCGATATATCTCGAAAACTACGCTTCTGATCAAAAAATATCATAGAACCTAAATTGTGGGAAATATAATTCTCTACAAAAAAGGTCTCTTAACATTTTGCCGTAGCTCGCTTCGTTTCCGAGATATTTGCAGATTTATCTCAAGGGAAGGGGCCTGACGAACATATTTCCAGATATTTCTTCTTGTTGTTGTTCTTCTTCTGCACAGCTAAGCTGGAAGTGGCATTTGCAGCTCGCAATAGTGCAGAGTTATCTCAAAGAAAGGGGCCACGGTGTTTCTGTATCTCTATTATGTTGGTGCGGCTTCGGAACTTTTAAATATCTTGATATATCTCGAGAACTACGCATCCGATCAAAAAATATCATAGAACATAAAAAGTAGGAAACTTAATTCTCTACAAAAAAGGTCTCTTAACATTTTGCCATAGCTCGCTTCGTTTCCGAGATATTTGCAGATATATCTCAAGGGAAGGGGCCTGACGGACATATTTCGAGATATTTCCTCTTCTTGTTGTTCTTCTTCTGCACAGCTAAACTGGAAGTGGCATTTCCAGCTCGCAATAGCGCAGAGTTATCTCAAAGAAAGGGGCCACGGTGTTTCTGTATCTCTATTATGTTGGTGCGGCTTCGGAACTTTTAAATATCTTGATATATCTCGAGAACTACGCATCTGATCAAAAAATATTATAGAACATAAAAAGTAGGAAACTTAATTCTCTACAAATAAGGTCTCTTAACATTTTGCCATAGCTCGCTTCGTTTCCGAGATATTTGCACATATATCTCAAGGGAAGGGGCCTGACGGACATATTTCGAGATATTTCCTCTTCTTGTTGTTCTTCTTCTGCACAGCTAAACTGGAAGTGGCATTTCCAGCTCGCAATAGCGCAGAGTTATCTCAAAGAAAGGGGCCACGGTGTTTCTGTATCTCTATTATGTTGGTGCGGCTTCGGAACTTTTAAATATCTTGATATATCTCGAGAACTACGCATCTGATCAAAAAATATTATAGAACATAAAAAGTAGGAAACTTAATTCTCTACAAATAAGGTCTCTTAACATTTTGCCATAGCTCGCTTCGTTTCCGAGATATTTGCAGATTTATCTCAAGGGAAGGGGCCTGACGGACATTTTTCGAGATATTTCTTCTTCTTGTTGTTCTTCTTCTGCACAGCTAAGCTGGAAGTGGCATTTGCAGCTCGCAATAGTGCAGAGTTATCTCAAAGAAAGGGGCCACGGTGTTTCTGTATCTCTATTATGTTGGTGCGGCTTCGGAACTTTTAAATATCTCGATATATCTCGAAAACTACGCTTCTGATCAAAAAATATCATAGAACATAAATTGTAGGAAACATAATTCTCTACAAAAAAGGTCTCTTAACATTTTGCCATAGCTCGCTTCGTTTCCGAGATATTTGCATATTTATCTCAAGGGAAGGGGCCTGACGGACATATTTCGAGATATTTCTTCTTCTTGTTGTTCTTCTTCTGCACAGCTAAGCTGGAAGTGGCATTTGCGGCTCGCACTAGTGCAGAGTTATCTCAAAGAAAGGGGCCACGGTGTTTCTGTATCTCTATTATGATGGTGCGGCTTCGGAACTTTTAAATATCTTGATATATCTCGAGAACTACGCATCTGATCAAAAAATATCATAGAAGATAAAAAGTAGGAAACTTAATTCTCTACACAAAAGGTCTCTTAACATTTTGCCATAGCTCGCTTCGTTTCCGAGATATGTGCAGATTTATCTCAAGGGAAGGGGCCTGACGGACATATTTCGAGATATTTCTTCTTCTTGTTGTTCTTCTTCTGCACAGCTAAGCTGGAAGTGGCATTTGCGGCTCGCACTAGTGCAGAGTTATCTCAAAGAAAGGGGCCACGGTGTTTCTGTATCTCTATTATGTTGGTGCGGCTTCGGAACTTTTAAATATCTCGATATATCTCGAAAACTACGCATCTGATCAAAAAATATCATAGAACATAAAAAGCAGGAAACTTAATTCTCTACAAAAAAGGTCTCTTAACATTTTGCCATACCTCGCTTCGTTTCAGAGATATTTGCATATTTATCTCAAGGGAAGGGGCCTGACGGACATATTTCGAGATATTTCTTCTTCTTGTTGTTCTTCTTCTGCACAGCTAAGCTGGAAGTGGCATTTGCGGCTCGCACTAGTGCAGAGTTATCTCAAAGAAAGGGGCCACGGTGTTTCTGTATCTCTATTATGTTGGTGCGGCTTCGGAACTTTTAAATATCTCGATATATATCGAAAACTACGCTTCTGATCAAAAAATATCATAGAACATAAAAAGTAGGAAACTTAATTCTCTACAAAAAAGGTCTCTTAACATTTTGCCATAGCTCGCTTCGTTTCCGAGATATTTGCAGATTCAACTCAAAGGAACTGGCCTGACGGACATATTTCGAGATATTTCTTCTTCTTGTTGTTCTTCCTCTGCACAGCTAAGCTGGAAGTGGCATTTGCAGCTCGCAATAGTGCAGAGTCATCTGAAAGAAAGGGGCCACGGTGTTTCTGTATCTCTATCATGTTGGTGCGGCTTCGGAACTTTTAAATATCTTGATATATCTCGAAAACTACGCTTCTGATCAAAAAATATCATAGAACATAAATTGTAGGAAACATAATTCTCTACAAAAAAGGTCTCTTAACATTTTGCCATAGCTCGCTTCGCTTCCGAGATATATGCAGATTTATCTCAAGGGAAGGGGCCTGACGGACATATTTCGAGATATTTCTTCTTCTTGTTGTTCTTCTTCTGCACAGCTAAGCTGGAAGTGGCATTTGCAGCTCGCAATAGTGCAGAGTTATCTCAAAGAAAGGGGCCACGGTGTTTCTGTATCTCTATTATGTTGGTGCGGCTTCGGAACTTTTAAATATCTTGATATATCTCGAGAACTACGCATCTGATCAAATAATATCATAGAACATAAAAAGTAGGAAACTTAATTCTCCACAAAAAAGGTCTCTTAACATTTTGCCATAGCTCGCTTCGCTTCCGAGATATATGCAGATTTATCTCAAGGGAAGGGGCCTGACGGACATATTTCGAGATATTTCTTCTTCTTGTTGTTCTTCTTCTGCACAGCTAAGCTGGAAGTGGCATTTGCAGCTCGCAATAGTGCAGAGTTATCTCAAAGAAAGGGGCCACGGTGTTTCTGTATCTCTATTATGTTGGTGCGGCTTCGGAACTTTTAAATATCTTGATATATCTCGAGAACTACGCATCTGATCAAATAATATCATAGAACATAAAAAGTAGGAAACTTAATTCTCTACAAATAAGGTCTCTTAACATTTTGCTATAGCTCGCTTCGTTTCCGAGATATTTGCAGATTTATCTCAAGGGAAGGGGCCTGACGGACATATTTCGAGATATTTCTTCTTCTTGTTGGTCTTCTTCTGCACAGCTAAGCTGGAAGTGGCATTTGCAGCTCGCAATGGTGCAGAGTGATCTCAAAGAAAGGGGCCACGGTGTTTCTGTATCTCTATTATGTTGGTGCGGCTTCGGATCTTTTAAATATCTCGATATATCTCGAAAACTACGCTTCTGATCAAAAAATATCATAGAACCTAAATTGTGGGAAATATAATTCTCTACAAAAAAGGTCTCTTAACATTTTGCCGTAGCTCGCTTCGTTTCCGAGATATTTGCAGATTTATCTCAAGGGAAGGGGCCTGACGAACATATTTCCAGATATTTCTTCTTCTTGTTGTTCTTCTTCTGCACAGCTAAGCTGGAAGTGGCATTTGCAGCTCGCAATAGTGCAGAGTTACCTCAAAGAAAGGGGCCACGGTGTTTCTGTATCTCTATTATGTTGGTGCGGCTTCGGAACTTTTAAATATCTTGATATATCTCGAGAACTACGCATCCGATCAAAAAATATCATAGAACATAAAAAGCAGGAAACTTAATTCTCTACAAAAAAGGTCTCTTAACATTTTGCCATAGCTCGCTTCGTTTCCGAGATATTTGCAGATTTATCTCGAGGGAAGGGGCCTGACGGACATATTTCGAGATATTTCCTCTTCTTGTTGTTCTTCTTCTGCACAGCTAAGCTGGAAGTGGCATTTGCGGCTCGCACTAGTGCAGAGTTATCTCAAAGAAAGGGGCCACGGTGTTTCTGTATCTCTATTATGTTGGTGCGGCTTCGGAACTTTTAAATATCTTGATATATCTCGAGAACTACGCTTCTGATCAAAAAATATCATAGAAGATAAAAAGTAGGAAACTTAATTCTCTACACAAAAGGTCTCTTGACATTTTGCCATAGCTCGCTTCGTTTCCGAGATATGTGCAGATTTATCTCAAGGGAAGGGGCCTGACGGACATATTTCGAGATATTTCTTCTTCTTGTTGTTCTTCTTCTGCACAGCTAAGCTGGAAGTGGCATTTGCGGCTCGCACTAGTGCAGAGTTATCTCAAAGAAAGGGGCCACGGTGTTTCTGTATCTCTATTATGTTGGTGCGGCTTCGGAACTTTTAAATATCTCGATATATCTCGAAAACTACGCATCTGATCAAAAAATATCATAGAACATAAAAAGCAGGAAACTTAATTCTCTACAAAAAAGGTCTCTTAACATTTTGCCATACCTCGCTTCGTTTCCGAGATATTTGCATATTTATCTCAAGGGAAGGGGCCTGACGGACATATTTCGAGATATTTCTTCTTCTTGTTGTTCTTCTTCTGCACAGCTAAGCTGGAAGTGGCATTTGCGGCTCGCACTAGTGCAGAGTTATCTCAAAGAAAGGGGCCACGGTGTTTCTGTATCTCTATTATGTTGGTGCGGCTTCGGAACTTTAAAATATCTTTATATATCTCGAGAACTACGCATCTGATCAAAAAATATCATAGAACGTAAAAGGTAGGAAACTTAATTCTCTACAAAAAAGGTCTCTTAACATTTTGCCATAGCTCGCTTCGTTTCCAAGATATTTGCAGATTCATCTCAAGGGAAGGGGTCTGACGGACATATTTCGAGATATTTCTTCTTCTTGTTGTTCTTCTTCTGCACAGCTAAGTTCGAAGTGGCATTTGCAGCTCGCAATAGTGCAGAGTTATCTCAAAGAAAGAGGCCACGGTGTTTCTGTACCTCTATTATGTTGGTGCAGCTTCGGAACTTTTAAATATCTTGATATATCTCGAGAACTACGCATCTGATCAAAAAATATCATCGAACATAAAAAGTAGGAAACATAATTCTCTACAAAAAAGGTCTCCTAACATTTTGCCATACCTCGCTTCGTTTCCGAGATATTTGCATATTTATCTCAAGGGAAGGGGCCTGACGGACATATTTCGAGATATTTCCTCTTCTTGTTGTTCTTCTTCTGCACAGCTAAGCTGGAAGTGGCATTTGCGGCTCGCACTAGTGCAGAGTTATCTCAAAGAAAGGGGCCACGGTGTTTCTGTATCTCTATTATGTTGGTGCGGCTTCGGAACTTTTAAATATCTCGATATATATCGAAAACTACGCTTCTGATCAAAAAATATCATAGAACCTAAATTGTAGGAAACATAATTCTCTACAAAAAAGGTCTCTTAACATTTTGCCATAGCTCGCTTCGTTTCCGAGATATTTGCAGATATATCTCAAGGGAAGGGGCCTGACGGACATATTTCGAGATATTTCTTCTTCTTGTTGTTCTTCTTCTGCACAGCTAAGCTGGAAGTGGCATTTGCAGCTCGCAATAGTGCAGAGTTATCTCAAAGAAAGGGGCCACGGTGTTTCTGTATCTCTATTATGTTGGTGCGGCTTCGGAACTTTTAAATATCTTGATATATCTCGAGAACTACGCATCTGATCAAAAAATATCATAGAACATAAAAAGTAGGAAACTTAATTCTCTACAAAAAACGTCTCTTAACATTTTGCCATAGCTCGCTTCGTTTCCGAGATCTTTGCAGATTTATCTCAAGGCAAGGGGCCTAACGGACATATTTCGAGATATTTCTTCTTCTTGTTGTTCTTCTTCTGCACAGCTAAGCTGGAAGTGGCATTTGCAGCTCGCAATAGTGCAGAGTTATCCCAAAGAAAGGGGCCACGGTGTTTCTGTATCTCTATTATGTTGGTGCGGCTTCGGAACTTTTAAATATCTCGATATATCTCGAAAACTACGCTTCTGATCAAAAAATATCATAGAACATAAATTGTAGGAAACATAATTCTCTACAAAAAAGGTCTCTTAACATTTTGCCATAGCTCGCTTCGTTTCCGAGATATTTGCAGATTTATCTCAAGGGAAGGGTCCTGATGGACATATTTCGAGATATTTCTTCTTCTTGTTGTTCTTCTTCTGCACAGCTAAACTGGAAGTGGCATTTCCAGCTCGCAATCGTGCAGAGTTATCTCAAAGAAAGGGGCCACGGTGTTTCTGTATCTCTATTATGTTGGTGCGGCTTCGGAACTTTTAAATATCTTGATATATCTCGAGAACTACGCCTCTGATCGAAAAATATCATAGAACATAAAAAGTAGGAAACATAATTCTCTACAAAAAAGGTCTCTTAACATTTTGCCATAGCTCGCTTCGTTTCCGAGATATTTGCAGATATATCTCAAGGGAAGGGGCCTGACGGACATATTTCGAGATATTTCTTCTTCTTGTTGTCCTTCTTCTGCACAGCTAAGCTGGAAGTGGCATTTGCAGCTCGCAATAGTGCAGAGTTATCTCAAAGAAAGGGGCCACGGTGTTTCTGTATCTCTATTATGTTGGTGCGGCTTCGGAACTTTTAAATATCTCGATATATCTCGAAAACTACGCTTCTGACCAAAAAATATCATAGAACGTAAATTGTAGGAAACATTATTCTCTACAAAAAAGGTCTCTTAACATTTTGCCATAGCTCGCTTCGTTTCCGAGATATTTGCAGATTCATCTCAAGGGAAGGGGTCTGACGGACATATTTCGAGATATTTCTTCTTCTTGTTGTTCTTCTTCTGCACAGCTAAGCTGGAAGTGGCATTTGCAGCTCGCAATAGTGCAGAGTTATCTCAAAGAAAGGGGCCACGGTGTTTCTGTATCTCTATTATGTTGGTGCGGCTTCGGAACTTTTAAATATCTTGATATATCTCGAGAACTACGCATCTGATCAAAAAATATCATAGAACATAAAAAGTAGGAAACTTAATTCTCTACAAAAAAGGTCTCTTAACATTTTGCCATAGCTCGCTTCGTTTCCGAGATATTTGCACATTTATCTCAAGGGAAGGGGCCTAACGGACATATTTCGAGATATTTCTTCTTCTTGTTGTTCTTCTTCTGCACAGCTAAGCTGGAAGTGGCATTTGCGGCTCGCACTGGTGCACAGTTATCTCAAAGAAAGGGGCCACGGTGTTTCTGTATCTCTATTATGTTGGTGCGTCTTCGGAACTTTTAAATATCTCGATATATCTCGAAAACTACGCTTCTGATCAAAAAATATCATAGAACATAAATTGTAGGAAACATAATTCTCTACAAAAAACGTCTCTTAACATTTTGCCATAGCTCGCTTCGTTTCCGAGATATTTGCAGATTCAGCTCAAAGGAACTGGCCTGACGGACATATTTCGAGATATTTTTTCTTCTTGTTGTTCTTCCTCTGCACAGCTAAGCTGGAAGTGGCATCTGCAGCTCGCAATAGTGCAGAGTTATCTCAAAGAAAGGGGCCACGGTGTTTCTGTATCTCTATTATGTTGGTGCGTCTTCGGAACTTTTAAATATCTTGATATATCTCGAGAACTACGCTTCTGATCAAAAAATATCATAGAACGTAAATTGTAGGAAACATTATTCTCTACAAAAAAGGTCTCTTAACATTTTGCCATAGCTCGCTTCGTTTCCGAGATATTTGCAGATTTATCTCAAGGGAAGGGTCCTGATGGACATATTTCGAGATATTTCTTCTTCTTGTTGTTCTTCTTCTGCACAGCTAAACTGGAAGTGGCATTTCCAGCTCGCAATCGTGCAGAGTTATCTCAAAGAGAGGGGCCACGGTGTTTCTGTATCTCTATTATGTTGGTGCGGCTTCGGAACTTTTAAATATCTTGATATATCTCGAGAACTACGCATCTGATCCAAAAATATCATAGAAGATAAAAAGTAGGAAACTTAATTCTCTACACAAAAGGTCTCTTGACATTTTGCCATAGCTCGCTTCGTTTCCGAGATATGTGCAGATTTATCTCAAGGGAAGGGGCCTGACGGACATATTTCGTGATATTTCTTCTTCTTGTTGTTCTTCTTCTGCACAGCTAAGCTGGAAGTGGCATTTGCGGCTCGCACTAGTGCAGAGTTATCTCAAAGAAAGGGGCCACGGTGTTTCTGTATCTCTATTATGTTGGTGCGGCTTCGGAACTTTTAAATATCTCGATATATCTCGAAAACTACGCTTCTGATCAAAAAATATCATAGAACATAAATTGTAGGAAACATAATTCTCTACAAAAAAGGTCTCTTAACATTTTGCCATAGCTCGCTTCGTTTCCGAGATATTTGCAGATTCAACTCAAAGGAACTGGCCTGACGGACATATTTCGAGATATTTCTTCTTCTTGTTGTTCTTCCTCTGCACAGCTAAGCTGGAAGTGGCATTTGCAGCTCGCAATAGTGCAGAGTTATCTCGAAGAAAGGGGCCACGGTGTTTCTGTATCTCTATTATGTTGGTGCGGCTTCCGAACTTTTAAATATCTCGATATATCTCGAGAACTACGCATCTGATCAAAAAATATCATAGAACATAAAAAGTAGGAAACTTAATTCTCTACAAAAAAGGTCTCTCAACATTTTGCCATACCTCGCTTCGTTTCCGAGATATTTGCATATTTATCTCAAGGGAAGGGGCCTGACGGACATATTTCGAGATATTTCTTCTTCTTGTTGTTCTTCTTCTGCACAGCTAAGCTGGAAGTGGCATTTGCGGCTCGCACTAGTGCAGAGTTATCTCAAAGAAAGGGGCCACGGTGTTTCTGTATCTCTATTATGTTGGTGCGGCTTCGGAACTTTTAAATATCTCGATATATATCGAAAACTACGCTTCTGATCAAAAAATATCATAGAACCTAAATTGTAGGAAACATAATTCTCTACAAAAAAGGTCTCTTATCATTTTGCCATAGCTCGCTTCGTTTCCGAGATATTTGCAGATATATCTCAAGGGAAGGGGTCTGACGGACATATTTCGAGATATTTCTTCTTCTTGTTGTTCTTCTTCTGCACAGCTAAGCTGGAAGTGGCATTTGCAGCTCGCAATAGTGCAGAGTTATCTCAAAGAAAGGGGCCACGGTGTTTCTGTATCTCTATTATGTTGGTGCGGCTTCGGAACTTTTAAATATCTCGATATATCTCGAAAACTACGCTTCTGATCAAAAAATATCATAGAACGTAAATTGTAGGAAACATTATTCTCTACAAAAAAGGTCTCTTAACATTTTGCCATAGCTCGCTTCGTTTCCGAGATATTTGCAGATTCATCTCAAGGGAAGGGGTCTGACGGACATATTTCGAGATATTTCTTCTTCTTGTTGTTCTTCTTCTGCACAGCTAAGCTGGAAGTGGCATTTGCAGCTCGCAATAGTGCAGAGTTATCTCAAAGAAAGGGGCCACGGTGTTTCTGTATCTCTATTATGTTGGTGCGGCTTCGGAACTTTTAAATATCTTGATATATCTCGAGAACTACGCCTCTGATCGAAAAATATCATAGAACATAAAAAGTAGGAAACTTAATTCTCTACAAAAACGGTCTCTAAACATTTTGCCATAGCTCGCTTCGTTTCCGAGATATTTGCACATATATCTCAAGGGAAGGGGCCTGACGGACATATTTCGAGATATTTCTTCTTCTTGTTGTTCTTCTTCTGCACAGCTAAGCTGGAAGTGGCATTTGCGGCTCGCACTAGTGCACAGTTATCTCAAAGAAAGGGGCCACGGTGTTTCTGTATCTCTATTATGTTGGTGCGTCTTCGGAACTTTTAAATATCTCGATATATCTCGAAAACTACGCTTCTGATCAAAAAATATCATAGAACATAAATTGTAGGAAACATAATTCTCTACAAAAAACGTCTCTTAAGATTTTGCCATAGCTCGCTTCGTTTCCGAGATATTTGCAGATTCAGCTCAAAGGAACTGGCCTGACGGACATATTTCGAGATATTTCTTCTTCTTGTTGTTCTTCCTCTGCACAGCTAAGCTGGAAGTGGCATTTGCAGCTCGCAATAGTGCAGAGTTATCTCAAAGAAAGGGGCCACGGTGTTTCTGTATCTCTATTATGTTGGTGCGGCTTCGGAACTTTTAAATATCTTGATATATCTCGAGAACTACGCATCTGATCAAAAAATATCATAGAACATAAAAAGTAGGAAACTTAATTCTCTACAAAAACGGTCTCTAAACATTTTGCCATAGGTCGCTTCGTTTCCGAGATATTTGCACATATATCTCAAGGGAAGGGGCCTGACGGACATATTTCGAGATATTTCTTCTTCTTGTTGTTCTTCTTCTGCACAGCTAAGCTGGAAGTGGCATTTGCAGCTCGCAATAGTGCATAGTTATCTGAAAGAAAGGGGCCACGGTGTTTCTGTATCTCTATTATGTTGGTGCGGCTTCGGAACTTTTAAATATCTCGATATATCTCGAAAACTACGCTTCTGATCAAAAAATATCATAGAACATAAATTGTAGGAAACATAATTCTCTACAAAAAAGGTCTCTTAACATTTTGCCATAGCTCGCTTTGTTTCCGAGATATTTGCAGATATATCTCAAGGGAAGGGGCTTGACGGACATATTTCGAGATATTTCTTCTTCTTGTTGTTCTTCTTCTGCACAGCTAAGCTGGAAGTGGCATTTACAGCTCGCAATAGTGCAGAGTTATCTCAAAGAAAGGGGCCACGGTGTTTCTGTATCTCTATTATGTTGGTGCGGCTTCGGAACTTTTAAATATCTTGATATATCTCGAGAACTACGGATCTGATCAAAAAATATCGTAGAACATAAAAAGTAGGAAACTTAATTCTCTACAAATAAGGTCTCTTAACATTTTGCCATAGCTCGCTTGGTTTCCGAGATATTTGCAGATTTATCTCAAGGGAAGGGGGCTGAGGGACATATTTCGAGATATTTCTTCATCTTGTTGTTCTTCTTCTGCACAGCTAAGCTGGAAGTGGCATTTGCAGCTCGCAATAGTGCAGAGTTATCTCAAAGAAAGGGGCCACGGTGTTTCTGTACCTCTATTATGTTGGTGCAGCTTCGGAGCTTTTAAATATCTTGATATATCTCGAGAACTACGCATCTGATCAAAAAATATCATAGAACATAAAAAGTAGGAAACTTAATTCTCTACAAAAAAGGTCTCTTAACGTTTTGCAATAGCTCGCTTCGTTTCCGAGATATTTGCAGATTTATCTCAAGGGAAGGGTCCTGACGGACATATTTCGAGATATTTCTTCTTCTTGTTGTTCCTCTTCTGCACAGCTAAACTGGAAGTGGCATTTCCAGCTCGCAATAGTGCAGAGTTATCCCAAAGAAAGGGGCCACGGTGTTTCTGTATCTCTATTATGTTGGTGCGGCTTCGGAACTTTTAAATATCTCGATATATCTCGAAAACTACGTTTCTGATCAAAAAATATCATAGAACATAAATTGTAGGAAACATAATTCTCTACAAAAAAGGTCTCTTAACATTCTGCCATAGCTCGCTTCGTTTCCGAGATATTTGCAGATTTATCTCAAGGGAAGGGTCCTGATGGACATATTTCGAGATGTTTCTTCTTCTTGTTGTTCTTCTTCTGCACAGCTAAACTGGAAGAGGCATTTCCAGCTCGCAGTAGTGCAGAGTTATCTCAAAGAAAGGGGCCACGGTGTTTCTGTATCTCTATTATGTTGGTGCGGCTTCGGAACTTTTAAATATCTTGATATATCTCGAGAACTACGCATCTGATCAAAAAATATCGTAGAACATAAAAAGCAGGAAACTTAATTCTCTACAAATAAGGTCTCTTAACATTTTGCCATAGCTCGCTTGGTTTCCGAGATAGTTGCAGATTTATCTCAAGGGAAGGGGCCTGACGGACATATTTCCAGATATTTCTTCTTCTTGTTGTTCTTCTTCTGCACAGCTAAGCTGGAAGTGGCATTTGCAGCTCGCAATAGTGCAGAGTTATCTCAAAGAAAGGGGCCACGGTGTTTCTGTATCTCTATTATGTTGGTGCGGCTTCGGAACTTTTAAATATCTTGATATATCTCGAGAACTACGGATCTGATCAAAAAATATCATAGAACATAAAAAGTAGGAAACCTAATTTTCTACAAAAAAGGTCGCTTAACATTTTGCCGTAGCTCGCTTCGTTTCCGAGATATTTGCAGATTTATCTCAAGGGAAGGGGCCTGACGGACATATTTCGAAATATTTCTTATTCTTGTTGTTCTTCTTCTGCACAGCTAAGCTGGAAGTGGCATTTGCAGCTCGCAATAGTGCAGAGTTATCTCAAAGAAAGGGGCCACGGTGTTTCTGTATCTCTATTATGTTGGTGCGGCTTCGGAACTTTTAAATATCTTGATATATCTCGAGAACTACGCATCTGATCAAAAAATATCGTAGAACATAAAAAGTAGGAAACTTAATTCTCTACAAATAAGGTCTCTTAACATTTTGCCATAGCTCGCTAGGTTTCCGAGATAGTTGCAGATTTATCTCAAGGGAAGGGGCCTGACGGACATATTTCCAGATATTTCTTCTTCTTGTTGTTCTTCTTCTGCACAGCTAAGCTGGAAGTGGCATTTGCAGCTCGCAATAGTGCAGAGTTATCTCAAAGAAAGGGGCCACGGTGTTTCTGTATCTCTATTATGTTGGTGCGGCTTCGGAACTTTTAAATATCTTGATATATCTCGAGAACTACGCATCTGATCAAAAAATATCATAGAACATAAAAAGTAGGAAACCTAATTTTCTACAAAAACGGTCGCTTAACATTTTGCCGTAGCTCGCTTCGTTTCCGAGATATTTGCAGATTCATCTCAAGGGAAGGGGCCTGACGGACATATTTCGAAATATTTCTTATTCTTGTTGTTCTTCTTCTGCACAGCTAAGCTGGAAGTGGCATTTGCAGCTCGCAATAGTGCAGAGTTATCTCAAAGAAAGGGGCCACGGTGTTTCTGTACCTCTATTATGTTGGTGCAGCTTCGGAGCTTTTAAATATCTTGATATATCTCGAGAACTACGCATCTGATCAAAAAATATCATAGAACATAAAAAGTAGGAAACTTAATTCTCTACAAAAAAGGTCTCTTAACATTTTGCCATAGCTCGCTTCGTTTCCGAGATATTTGCAGATTTATCTCAAGGGAAGGGGCCTGACGGACATATTTCGAGATATTTCTTCTTCTTGTTGTTCTTCTTCTGCACAGCTAAACTGGAAGTGGCATTTCCAGCTCGCAATCGTGCAGAGTTATCTCAAAGAGAGGGGCCACGGTGTTTCTGTATCTCTATTATGTTGGTGCGGCTTCGGAACTTTTAAATATCTTGATATATCTCGAGAATTACGCCTCTGATCGAAAAATATCATAGAACATAAAAAGTAGGAAACTTAATTCTCTACAAAAAAGGTCTCTTAACATTTTGCCATAGCTCGCTTCGTTTCCGAGATATTTGCAGATTTATCTCAAGGGAAGGGGCCTAACGCACATATTTCGAGATATTTCTTCTTCTTCTTGTTCTTCTTCTGCACAGCTAAACTGGAAGTGGCATTTCCAGCTCGCAACAGTGCAGAGTTATCTCAAAGAAAGGAGCCACGGTGTTTCTGTATCTCTATTATGTTGGTGCGGCTTCGGAACTTTTAGATATCTTGATATATCTCGAGAACTACGCATCTGATCAAAAAATATCATAGAACATAAAAAGTAGGAAACTTAATTCTCTACAAAAAAGATCTCTTAACATTTTGCCATAGCTCGCTTCGTTTCCGAGATATTTGCAGATTTATCTCAGGGGAAGGGGCCCGACGGACATATTTCGAGATACTTCTTCTTCTTGTTGTTCTTCTTCTGCACAGCTAAGCTGGAAGTGGCATTTGCAGCTCGCAATAGTGCAGAGTTATCTCAAAGAAAGGGGCCACGGTGTTTCTGTATCTCTATTATGTTGGTGCGGCTTCGGAACTTTTAAATATCTTAATATATCTCGAGAACTACGCATCTGATCAAAAAATATCATAGAACATAAAAAGTAGGAAACTTAATCCTCTACAGAAAAGGTCTCTTAACATTTTGCCATAGCTCGCTTCGTTTCCGAGATATTTGCAGATTTATCTCAAGGGAAGGGGCCTCACGGACATATTTCGAGATATTTCTTCTTCTTGTAGTTCTTCTTCTGCACAGCTAAGCTGGAAGTGGCATTTGCAGCTCGCAATAGTGCAGAGATATCTCAAAGAAAGGGGCCACGGTGTTTCTGTATCTCTATTATGTTGGTGCGGCTTCGGAACTTTTAAGTATCTCGATATATCTCGAAAACTACGCTTCTGATCAAAAAATATCATAGAACATAAATTGTAGGAAACATAATTCTCTACAAAAAACGTCTCTTAACATTTTGCCATAGCTCGCTTCGTTTCCGAGATATTTGCAGATTCAGCTCAAAGGAACTGGCCTGACGGACATATTTCGAGATATTTCTTCTTCTTGTTGTTCTTCCTCTGCACAGCTAAGCTGGAAGTGGCATTTGCAGCTCGCAATAGTGCAGAGTTATCTCAAAGAAAGGGGCCACGGTGTTTCTGTATCTCTATTATGTTGGTGGGGCTTCGGAACTTTTAAATATCTTGATATATCTCGAGAACTACGCATCTGATCAAAAAATATCATAGAACATAAAAAGTAGGACACTTAATTCTCTACAAAAAAGGTCTCTTAACATTTTGCCATAGCTCGCTTCGTTTCCGAGATATTTGCAGATTTATCTCAAGGGAAGGGCCCTAACGCACATATTTCGAGATATTTCCTCTTCTTGTTGTTCTTCTTCTGCACAGCTAAACTGGAAGTGGCATTTCCAGCTCGCAATAGTGCAGAGTTATCTCAAAGAAAGGAGCCACGGTGTTTCTGTATCTCTATTATGTTGGTGCGGCTTCGGAACTTTTAAATATCTTGATATATCTCGAGAACTACGCATCTGATCAAAAAATATCATACAACATAAAATGTAGGAAACTTAATTCTCTACAAAAAAGGTCTCTTAACATTTTGCCATAGCTCGCTTCGTTTCCGAGATATTTGCAGATTTATCTCAAGGGAAGGGGCCTGACGGACATATTTCGAGATATTTCTTCTTCTCGTTGTTCTTCTTCTGCACAGCTAAGCTGTAAGTGGCATTTGCGGCTCGCGCTAGTGCAGAGTTATCTCAAAGAAAGGGGCCACGGTGTTTCTGTATCTCTATTATGTTGGTGCGGCTTCGGAACTTTTAAATATCTTGATATATCTCGAGAACTACGCATCTGATCAAAAAATATCATAGAACATAAAAAGTAGGAAACTTAATTCTCTACAAAAAAGATCTCTTAACATTTTGCCATAGCTCGCTTCGTTTCCGAGATATTTGCAGATTTATCTCAGGGGAAGGGGCCTGACGGACATATTTCGAGATACTTCTTCTTCTTGTTGTTCTTCTTCTGCACAGCTAAGCTGGAAGTGGCATTTGCAGCTCGCAATAGTGCAGAGTTATCTCAAAGAAAGGGGCCACGGTGTTTCTGTATCTCTGTTATGTTGGTGCGGCTTCGGAACCTTTAAATATCTTAATATATCTCGAGAACTACGCATCTGATCAAAAAATATCATAGAACATAAAAAGTAGGAAACTTAATTCTCTACAAAAAAGGTCTCGTAACATTTTGCCATAGCTCGCTTCGTTTCCGAGATATTTGCAGATTTATCTCAAGGGAAGGGGCCTCACGGACATATATCGAGATATTTCTTCTTCTTGTTGTTCTTCTTCTGCACAGCTAAGCTGGAAGTGGCATTTGCGGCTCGCACTAGTGCAGAGTTATCTCAAAGAAAGGGGCCACGGTGTTTCTGTATCTCTATTATGTTGGTGCGGCTTCGGAACCTTTAAATATCTCGATATATCTCGAGAACTACGCATCTGATCAAAAAATATCATAGAACATAAAAAGTAGGAAACTTAATTCTCTACAGAAAAGGTCTCTTAACATTTTGCCATAGCTCGCTTCGTTTCCGAGATATTTGCAGATTTATCTCAAGGGAAGGGGCCTCACGGACATATTTCGAGATATTTCTTCTTCTTGTTGTTCTTCTTCTGCACAGCTAAGCTGGAAGTGGCATTTGCAGCTCGCAATAGTGCAGAGATATCTCAAAGAAAGGGGCCACGGTGTTTCTGTATCTCTATTATGTTGGTGCGGCTTCGGAACTTTTAAGTATCTCGATATATCTCGAAAACTACGCTTCTGATCAAAAAATATCATAGAACATAAATTGTAGGAAACATAATTCTCTACAAAAAACGTCTCTTAACATTTTGCCATAGCTCTCTTCGTTTCCGAGCTATTTGCAGATTTATCTCAAGGGAAGGGGCCTGACGGACATATTTCGAGATACTTCTTCTTCTTGTTGTTCTTCTTCTGCACAGCTAAGCTGGAAGTGGCATTTGCAGCTCGCAATAGTGCAGAGTTATCTCAAAGAAAGGGGCCACGGTGTTTCTGTATCTCTATTATGTTGGTGCGGCTTCGGAACATTTAAATATCTTGATATGTCTCGAGAACTACGCATCTGATCAAAAAATATCATAGAACATAAAAAGTAGGAAACTTAATTCTCTACAAAAAAGGTCTCTTAACATTTTGCCATAGCTCGCTTCGTTTCCGAGATATTTGCAGATTTATCTCAAGGGAAGGGCCCTAACGCACATATTTCGAGATATTTCTTCTTCTTGTTGTTCTTCTTCTGCACAGCTAAACTGGAAGTGGCATTTCCAGCTCGCAATAGTGCAGAGTTATCTCAAAGAAAGGAGCCACGGTGTTTCTGTATCTCTATTATGTTGGTGCGGCTTCGGAACTTTTAAATATCTTGATATATCTCGAGAACTACGCATCTGATCAAAAAATATCATAGAACATAAAATGTAGGAAACTTAATTCTCTACAAAAAAGGTCTCTTAACATTTTGCCATAGCTCGCTTCGTTTCCGAGATATTTGCAGATTTATCTCAAGGGAAGGGGCCTGACGGACATATTTCGAGATATTTCTTCTTCTCGTTGTTCTTCTTCTGCACAGCTAAGCTGTAAGTGGCATTTGCGGCTCGCGCTAGTGCAGAGTTATCTCAAAGAAAGGGGCCACGGTGTTTCTGTATCTCTATTATGTTGGGGCGGCTTCGGAACTTTTAAATATCTTGATATATCTCGAGAACTACGCATCTGATCAAAAAATATCATAGAACATAAATTGTAGGAAACATAATTCTCTACAAAAAAGGTCTCTTAACATTTTGCCATAGCTCGCTTCGTTTCCGAGATATTTGCAGATTTATCTCAAGGGAAGCGGCCTGACGGACATATTTCGAGATATTTCTTCTTCTTGTTGTTCTTCTTCTGCACAGCTAAGCTGGAAGTGGCATTTGCAGCTCGCAATAGTGCAGAGTTATCCCAAAGAAAGGGGCCACGGTGTTTCTGTATCTCTATTATGTTGGTGCGGCTTCGGAACTTTTACATATCTCGATATATCTCGAAAACTACGCTTCTGATCAAAAAATATCATGGAACATAAATTGTAGGAAACATAATTCTCTACAAAAAACGTCTCTTAACATTTTGCCATAGCTCGCTTCGTTTCCGAGATATTTGCAGATTCAGCTCAAAGGAACTGGCCTGACGGACATATTTCGAGATATTTCTTCTTCTTGTTGTTCTTCCTCTGCACAGCTAAGCTGGAAGTGACATTTGCAGCTCGCAATAGTGCAGAGTTATCTCAAAGAAAGGGGCCACGGTGTTTCTGTATCTCTATTATGTTGGTGCGGCTTCGGAACTTTTAAATATCTTGATATATCTCGAGAACTACGCATCTCATCAAAAAATATCATAGAACATAAAAAGTAGGAAACTTAATTCTCTACAAAAAAGGTCTCTTAACATTTTGCCATAGCTCGCTTCGTTTCCGAGATATTTGCAGATTTATCTCAAGGGAAGGGGCCTGACGGACATATTTCGAGATATTTCTTCTTCTTGTTGTTCTTCTTCTGCACAGCTAAGCTGGAAGTGGCATTTGCGGCTCGCACTAGTGCAGAGTTATCTCAAAGAAAGGGGCCACGGTGTTTCTGTATCTCTATTATGTTGGTGCGGCTTCGGAACTTTTAAATATCTCGATATATCTCGAAAACTACGCTTCTGATCAAAAAATATCATAGAACATAAATTGTGGGAAACAGAATTCTCTACAAAAAAGGTCTCTTAACATTTTGCCATAGCTCGGTTCGTTTCCGAGATATTTGCAGATATATCTCAAGGGAAGGGGCCTGACGGACATATTTCGAGATACTTCTTCTTCTCGTTGTTCTTCTTCTGCACAGCTAAGCTGGAAGTGGCATTTACAGCTCGCAATAGTGCAGAGTTATCTCAAAGAAAGGGGCCACGGTGTTTCTGTATCTCTATTATGTTGGTGCGGCTTCGGAACTTTTAAATATCTTGATATATCTCGAGAACTACGCATCTGATCAAAAAATATCATAGAACATAAAAAGTAGGAAACTTAATTCTCTACAAAAAAGGTCTCTTAACATTTTGCCATAGCTCGCTTCGTTTCCGAGATATTTGCAGATATATCTCAAGGGAAGGGTCCTGATGGACATATTTCGAGATATTTCTTCTTCTTGTTGTTCTTCTTCTGCACAGCTAAACTGGAAGTGGCATTTCCAGCTCGCAATCGTGCAGAGTTATCTCAAAGAAAGGGGCCACGGTGTTTCTGTATCTCTATTATGTTGGTGCGGCTTCGGAACTTTTAAATATCTTGATATATCTCGAGAACTACGCATCTGATCAAAAAATATCATACTACATAAAAAGTAGGAAACTTAATTCTCTACAAGAAAGGTCTGTAAACATTTTGCCATAGCTCGCTTCGTTTCCGAGATATTTGCAGATTTATCTCAAGGGAAGGGGCCTGACGGACATATTTCGAGATATTTCTTCTTCTTGTTGTTCTTCTTCTGCACAGCTAAGCTGGAAGTGGCATTTGCAGCTCGCAATAGTGCAGAGTTATCTCAAAGAGAGGGGCCACGGTGTTTCTGTATCTCTATTATGTTGGTGCGGCTTCGGAACTTTTAAATATCTTGATATATCTCGAGAACTACGCATCTGATCAAAAAATATCATAGAAGATAAAAAGTAGGAAACTTACTTCTCTACAGAAAAGGCCTCTTAACATTTCGCCATAGCTCGCTTCGTTTCCGAGATATTTGCAGATTTATCTCAAGGGAAGGGGCCTGTCGGACATATTTCGAGATATTTCTTCTTCTTGTTGTTCTTCTTCTGCACAGCTAAGCTGGAAGTGGCATTTGCAGCTCGCAATCGTGCAGAGTTATCTCAAAGAGAGGGGCCACGGTGTTTCTGTATCTCTATTATGTTGGTGCGGCTTCGGAACTTTTAAATATCTTGATATATCTCGAGAACTACGCATCTGATCAAAAAATATCATAGAAGATAAAAAGTAGGAAACTTACTTCTCTACAGAAAAGGCCTCTTAACATTTCGCCATAGCTCGCTTCGTTTCCGAGATATTTGCAGATTTATCTCAAGGGAAGGGGCCTGTCGGACATATTTCGAGATATTTCTTCTTCTTGTTGTTCTTCTTCTGCACAGCTAAGCTGGAAGTGGCATTTGCGGCTCGCACTAGTGCAGAGTTATCTCAAAGAAAGGGGCCACGGTGTTTCTGTATCTCTATTATGTTGGTGCGGCTTCGGAACTTTTAAATATCTCGATATATCTCGAAAACTACGCTTCTGATCAAAAAATATCATAGAACATAAATTGTAGGAAACATAATTCTCTACAAAAAACGTCTCTTAACATTTTGCCATAGCTCGCTTCGTTTCCGAGATATTTGCAGATTCAGCTCAAAGGAACTGGCCTGACGGACATATTTCGAGATATTTCTTCTTCTTGTTGTTCTTCCTCTGCACAGCTAAGCTGGAAGTGACATTTGCAGCTCGCAATAGTGCAGAGTTATCTCAAAGAAAGGGGCCACGGTGTTTCTGTATCTCTATTATGTTGGTGCGGCTTCGGAACTTTTAAATATCTTGATATATCTCGAGAACTACGCATCTGATCAAAAAATATCATAGAACATAAAAAGTAGGAAACTTAATTCTCTACAAAAAAGGTCTCTTAACATTTTGCCATAGCTCGCTTCGTTTCCGAGATATTTGCAGATTTATCTCAAGGGAAGGGGCCTGACGGACATATTTCGAGATATTTCTTCTTCTTGTTGTTCTTCTTCTGCACAGCTAAGCTGGAAGTGGCATTTGCGGCTCGCACTAGTGCAGAGTTATCTCAAAGAAAGGGGCCACGGTGTTTCTGTATCCCTATTATGTTGGTGCGGCTTCGGAACTTTTAAATATCTCGATATATCTCGAAAACTACGCTTCTGATCAAAAAATATCATAGAACATAAATTGTAGGAAACATAATTCTCTACAAAAAACGTCTCTTAACATTTTGCCATAGCTCGCTTCGTTTCCGAGATATTTGCAGATTCAGCTCAAAGGAACTGGCGTGACGGACATATTTCGAGATATTTATTCTTCTTGTTGTTCTTCCTCTGCACAGCTAAGCTGGAAGTGGCATTTGCAGCTCGCAATAGTGCAGAGTTATCTCAAAGAAAGGGGCCACGGTGTTTCTGTATCTCTATTATGTTGGTGCGGCTTCGGAACTTTTAAATATCTTGATATATCTCGAGAACTACGCATCTCATCAAAAAATATCATAGAACATAAAAAGTAGGAAACTTAATTCTCTACAAAAAAGGTCTCCTAACATTTTGCCATAGCTCGCTTCGTTTCCGAGATATTTGCAGATTTATCTCAAGGGAAGGGGCCTGACGGACATATTTCGAGATATTTCTTCTTCTTGTTGTTCTTCTTCTGCACAGCAAAGCTGGAAGTGGCATTTGCGGCTCGCACTAGTGCAGAGTTATCTCAAAGAAAGGGGCCACGGTGTTTCTGTATCCCTATTAGGTTGGTGCGGCTTCGGAACTTTTAAATATCTCGATATATCTCGAAAACTACGCTTCTGATCAAAAAATATCATAGAACATAAATTGTAGGAAACATAATTCTCTACAAAAAACGTCTCTTAACATTTTGCCATAGCTCGCTTCGTTTCCGAGATATTTGCAGATTCAGCTCAAAGGAACTGGCCTGACGGACATATTTCGAGATATTTCTTCTTCTTGTTGTTCTTCCTCTGCACAGCTAAGCTGGAAGTGGCATTTGCAGCTCGCAATAGTGCAGAGTTATCTCAAAGAAAGGGGCCACGGTGTTTCTGTATCTCTATTATGTTGGTGCGGCTTCGGAACTTTTAAATATCTTGATATATCTCGAGATCTACGCATCTCATCAAAAAATATCATAGAACATAGAAAGTAGGAAACTTAATTCTCTACAAAAAAGGTCTCTTAACATTTTGCCATAGCTCGCTTCGTTTCCGAGATATTTGCAGATTTATCTCAAGGGAAGGGGCCTGACGGACATATTTCGAGATATTTCTTCTTCTTGTTGTTCTTCTTCTGCACAGCTAAGCTGGAAGTGGCATTTGCGGCTCGCACTAGTGCAGAGTTATCTCAAAGAAAGGGGCCACGGTGTTTCTGTATCCCTATTATGTTGGTGCGGCTTCGGAACTTTTAAATATCTCGATATATCTCGAAAACTACGCTTCTGATCAAAAAATATCATAGAACATAAAAAGTAGGAAACCTAATTTTCTACAAAAAAGGTCTCTTAACATTTTGCCGTAGCTCGCTTCGTTTCCGAGATATTTGCAGATTTATCTCAAGGGAAGGGGCCTGACGGACAGATTTCGAAATATTTCTTATTCTTGTTGTTCTTCTTCTCCACAGCTAAGCTGGAAGTGGCATTTGCAGCTCGCAATAGTGCAGAGTTATCTCAAAGAAAGGGGCCACGGTGTTTCTGTACCTCTATTATGTTGGTGCAGCTTCGGAGCTTTTAAATATCTTGATATATCTCGAGAACTACGCCTCTGATCAAAAAATATCATAGAACATAAAAAGTAGGAAACTTAATTCTCTACAAAAAAGGTCTCTTAACGTTTTGCAATAGCTCGCTTCGTTTCCGAGATATTTGCAGATTTATCTCAAGGGAAGGGTCCTGACGGACATATTTCGAGATATTTCTTCTTCTTGTTGTTCTTCTTCTGCACAGCTAAGCTGGAAGTGGCATTTGCAGCTCGCAATAGTGCAGAGTTATCTCAAAGAAAGGGGCCACGGTGTTTCTGTATCTCTATTATGTAGGTGCGGCTTCGGAACTTTTAAATATCTTGATATATCTCGAGATCTACGCATCTGATCAAAAAATATCATAGAACATAAAAAGTAGGAAACTTAATTCTCTACAAAAAAGGTCTCTCAACATTTTGCCGTAGCTCGCTTCGTTTCCGAGATACTTGCCGATTTATCTCAAGGGAAGGGGCCTAACGGACATATTTCGAGATATTTCTTCTTCTTGTTGTTCTTCTTCTGCACAGCTAAACTGGAAGTGGCATTTGCAGCTCGCAATAGTGCAGAGTTATCTCAAAGAGAGGGGCCACGGTGTTTCTGTATCTCTATTATGTTGGTGCGGCTTCGGAACTTTTAAATATCTTGATATATCACGAGAACTACGCATCTGATCAAAAAATATCATACAACATAAAACGTAGGAAACTTAATTCTCTACAAAAAAGGTCTCTTAACATTTTGCCATAGCTCGCTTCGTTTCCGAGATATTTGCAGATTTATCTCAAGGGAAGGGGCCTAACGGACTTATTTCGAGATATTTCTTCTTCTTGTTGTTCTTCTTCTGCACAGCTAAACTGGAAGTGGCATTTCCAGGTCGCAATAGTGCAGAGTTATCTAAAAGAAAGGAGCCACGGTGTTTCTGTATCTCTATTATGTTGGTGCGGCTTCGGAACTTTTAAATATCTTGATATATCTCGAGAACTACGCGTCTGATCAAAAAATATCATAGAACATAAAAAGTAGGAAACATAATTCCATACAAAAAAGGTGTCTTAACATTTTGCCATAGCTCGCTTCGTTTCCGAGATATTTGCAGATTTATCTCAAGGGAAGGGGCCTGACGGACATATTTCGAGATATTTCTTCTTCTTGTTGTTCTTCTTCTGCACAGCTAAGCTGGAAGTGGCATTTGCAGCTCGCAATAGTGCAGAGTTATCTCAAAGAAAGGGGCCACGGTGTTTCTGTATCTCTATTATGTTGGTGCGGCTTCGGAACTTTTAAATATCTTGATATATCTCGAGATCTACGCATCTGATCAAAAAATATCATAGAACATAAAAAGTAGGAAACTTAATTCTCTACAAAAAAGGTCTCTCAACATTTTGCCATAGCTCGCTTCGTTTCCGAGATACTTGCCGATTTATCTCAAGGGAAGGGGCCTGACGGACATATTTCGAGATATTTCTTCTTCTTGTTGTTCTTCTTCTGCACAGCTAAGCTGGAAGTGGCATTTGCAGCTCGCAATTGTGCAGAGTTATCTCAAAGAGAGGGGCCACGGTGTTTCTGTATCTCTATTATGTTGGTGCGGCTTCGGAACTTTTAAATATCTTGATATATCTCGAGAACTACGAATCTGATCAGAAAACATCATAGAAGATAAAAAGTAGGAAACTTAATTCTCTACAAAAAAGGTCTCTTAACATTTTGCCATAGCTCGCTTCGTTTCCGAGATATTTGCAGATTTATCTCAAGGGAAGGGGCCTGACGGACATATTTCGAGATATTTCTTCTTCTTGTTGTTCTTCTTCTGCACAGCTAAGCTGGAAGTGGCATTTGCAGCTCGCAATAGTGCACAGTTATCTCAAAGAAAGGGGCCACGGTGTTTCTGTATCTCTATTATGTTGGTGCGGCTTCGGAACTTTTAAATATCTCGATATATCTCGAGAACTACGCATCTCATCAAAAAATATCATAGAACACAAAAAGTAGGAAACTTAATTCTCTACAAATAAGGTCTCTTAACATTTTGGCATAGCTCCCTTCGTTTCCGAGATATTTGCAGATTTATCTCAAGGGAATGGGCCTGACGGACATATTTCGAGATATTTCTTCTTCTTGTTGTTCTTCTTCTGCACAGCTAAGCTGGAAGTGGCATTTGCAGCTCGCAATAGTGCAGAGTTATCGCAAAGAAAGGGGCCACGGTGTTTCTGTATCTCTTATTATGTTGGTGCGGCTTCGGAACTTTTAAATATCTTGATATATCTCGAGAACTACGTATCTGATCAAAAAATATCATAGAACATAAAAAGTAGGAAACTTAATTCTGTACAAAAAAGGTCTCTTAACATTTCGCCATAGCTCGCTTCGTTTCCGAGATATTTGCAGATTTATCTGAAGTGAAGGGGCCTGACGGACATATTTCGAGATATTTCTTCTTCTTGTTGTTCTTCTTCTGCACAGCTAAGCTGGAAGTCGCATTTGCGGCTCGCACTAGTGCAGAGTTATCTCAAAGAAAGGGGCCACGGTGTTTCTGTATCCCTATTATGTTGGTGCGGCTTCGGAACTTTTAAATATCTCGATATATCTCGAAAACTACGCTTCTGATCAAAAAATATCATAGAATATAAATTGTAGGAAACATAATTCTCTATAAAAAAAGTCTCTTAACATTTTGCCATAGCTCGCTTCGTTTCCGAGACATTTGCAGATTTATCTCAAGGGAAGGGGCCTGACGGACATATTTCGAGATATTTCTTCTTCTTGTTGTCCTTCTTCTGCACAGCTAAGCTGGAAGTGGCATTTACAGCTCGCAATCGTGCAGAGTTATCTCAAAGAAAGGGGCCACGGTGTTTCTGTATCTCTATTATGTTGGTGCGGCTTCGGAACTTTTAAATACCTCGATATATCTCGAAAACTACGCTTCTGATCAAAAAATATCATAGAACATAAATTGTAGGTAACATAATTCTCTACAAAAAACGTCTCTTAACATTTTGCCATAGCTCGCTTCGTTTCCGAGATATTTGCAGATTCAGCTCAAAGGAACTGGCCTGACGGACATATTTCGAGATATTTCTTCTTCTTGTTGTTCTTCCTCTGCACAGCTACGCTGGAAGTGGCATTTGCAGCTCGCAATAGTGCAGAGTTATCTCAAAGAAAGGGGCCACGGTGTTTCTGTATCTCTATTATGTTGGTGCGGCTTCGGAACTTTTAAATATCTTGATATATCTCGAGAACTACGCATCTGATCAAAAAATATCATACAACATAAAAAGTAGGAAACTTAATTCTCTACAAAAAAGGTCTCTTAACATTTTGCCATAGCTCGCTTCGTTTCCGAGATATTTGCAGATTTATCTCAAGGGAAGGGGCCTGACGGACATATTTCGAGATATTTCTTCTTCTTGTTGTTCTTCTTCTGCACAGCTAAGCTGGAACTGGCATTTGCGGCTCGCACTAGTGCAGAGTTATCTCAAAGAAAGGGGCCACGGTGTTTCTGTATCTCTATTATGTTGGTGCGGCTTCGGAACTTTTAAATATCTCGATGTATCTCGAAAACTACGCTTCTGATCAAAAAATATCATAGAACATAAATTGTAGGAAACATAATTCTCTATAAAAAACGTCTCTTAACATTTTGCCATAGCTCGCTTCGTTTCCGAGATATTTGCAGATTCAGCTCAAAGGAACTGGCCTGACGGACATATTTCGAGATATTTCTTCTTCTTGTTGTTCTTCCTCTGCACAGCTAAGCTGGAAGTGGCATTTGCAGCTCGCAATAGTGCAGAGTTATCTCAAGGAAAGGGGCCACGGTGTTTCTGTATCTCTATTATGTTGGTGCGGCTTCGGAGCTTTTAAATATCTTGATATATCTCGAGAACTACGCATCTGATCAAAAAATATCATAGAACATAAAAAGTAGGAAACTTAATTCTCTACAAAAAAGGTCTCTTAATATTTCGCCATAGCTCGCTTCGTTTCCGAGATATTTGCAGATTTATCTCAAGGGAAGGGGCCTGACGGACATATTTCGAGATACTTCTTCTTCTTGTTGTCCTTCTTCTGCACAGCTAAGCTGGAAGTGGCATTTACAGCTCGCAATCGTGCAGAGTTATCTCAAAGAAAGGGGCCACGGTGTTTCTGTATCTCTATTATGTTGGTGCGGCTTCGGAACTTTTAAATATCTCGATATATCTCGAGAACTACGCATCTCATCAAAAAATATCATAGAACATAAAAAGTAGGAAACTTAATTCTCTACAAAAAAGGTCTCTTAACATTTTGCCATAGCTCGCTTCGTTTCCGAGATATTTGCAGATTTATCTCGAGGGAAGGGGCCTGACGGACATATTTCGAGATATTTCGTCTTCTTGTTGTTCTTCTTCTGCACAGCTAAGCTGGAAGCGGCATTTGCGGCTCGCACTAGTGCAGAGTTATCTCAAAGAAAGGGGCCACGGTGTTTCTGTATCTCTATTATGTTGGTGCAGCTTCGGATCTTTTAAATATCTCGATATATCTCGAAAACTACGCTTCTGATCAAAAAATATCAGAGAACGTAGATTGTAGGAAACATAATTCTCTACAAAAAAGGTCTCTTAACATTTTGCCGTAGCTCGCTTCGTTTCCGAGATATTTGCAGATTTATCTCAAGGGAAGGGGCCTGACGGACATATTTCGAGATATTTCTTCTTCTTGTTGTTCTTCTTCTGCACAGCTAAGCTGGAAGTGGCATTTGCAGCTCGCAATAGTGCAGAGTTATCGCAAAGAAAGGGGCCACGGTGTTTCTGTATCTCTATTATGTTGGTGCGGCTTCGGAACTTTTAAATATCTTGATATATCTCGAGAACTACGCATTTGATCAAAAAATATCATAGAACATAAAAAGTAGGAAACCTAATTTTCTACAAAAAAGGTCTCTTAACATTTTGCCGTAGCTCGCTTCGTTTCCGAGATATTTGCAGATTTATCTCAAGGGAAGGGGCCTGACGGACATATTTCGAGATATTTCTTCTTCTTGTTGTTCTTCTTCTGCACAGCTAAGCTGGAAGTGGCATTTGCAGCGCGCAATCGTGCAGAGTTATCTCAAAGAAAGGGGCCACGGTGTTTCTGTATCTCTATTATGTTGGTGCGGCTTCGGAACTTTTAAATATCTTGATATATCTCGAGAACTACGCATCTGATCAAAAAATATCATAGAACATAAAAAGTAGGAAACCTAATTTTCTACAAAAAAGGTCTCTTAACATTTTGCCGTAGCTCGCATCGTTTCCGAGATATTTGCAGATTTATCTCAAGGGAAGGGGCCTGACGGACATATTTCGAAATATTTCTTATTCTTGTTGTTCTTCTTCTGCACAGCTAAGCTGGAAGTGGCATTTGCAGCTCGCAATAGTGCAGAGTTATCTCAAAGAAAGGGGCCACGGTGTTTCTGTACCTCTATTATGTTGGTGCAGCTTCGGAGCTTTTAAATATCTTGATATATCTCGAGAACTACGCATCTGAACAAAAAATATCATAGAACATAAAAAGTAGGAAACTTAATTCTCTACAAAAAAGGTCTCTTAACATTTTGCCATAGCTCGCTTCGTTTCCGAGATATTTGCAGATTTATCTCAAGGGAAGGGGCCTGACGGACATATTTCGAGATATTTCTTCTTCTTGTTGTTCTTCTTCTGCACAGCTAAGCTGGAAGTGGCATTTGCTGCGCGCAATAGTGCAGAGTTATCTCAAAGAAAGGGGCCACGGTGTTTCTGTATCTCTATTATGTTGGTGCGGCTTCGGAACTTTTAAATATCTTGATATATCTCGAGAACTACGCATCTGATCAAGAAATATCATAAAACATAAAAAGTAGAAAACTTAATTCTCTACAAAAAAGGTCTCTTAACATTTTCCCATAGCTGGCATCGTTTCCGAGATATTGGCAGATTTAGCTCAAGGGAAGGGGCCTGACGGACATATTCCGAGATATTTCTTCTTCTTGTTGTTCCTCTTCTGCACAGCTAAGCTGGAAGTGGCATTTGCAGGTCGCAATAGTGCAGAGTTATCTCAAAGAAAGGGGCCACGGTGTTTCTGTATCTCTATTATGTTGGTGCGGCTTCGGAACTTTTAAATATCTTGATATATCTCGAGAACTACGCATCTGTTCAAAAAATATCATAGAACATAAAAAGTAGGAATCCTAATTTTCTACAAAAAAGGTCTCTTAACATTTTGCCGTAGCTCGCTTCGTTTCTGAGAGATTTGCAGATTTATCTCAAGGGAAGGGGCCTGACGGACATATTTCCAGATATTTCTTCTTCTTGTTGTTCTTCTTCTGCACAGCTGAGCTGGAAGTGGCATTTGCAGCGCGCAATCGTGCAGAGTTATCTCAAAGAAAGGGGCCACGGTGTTTCTGTATCTCTATTATGTTGGTGCGGCTTCGGAACTTTTAAATATCTTGATATATCTCGAGAACTACGCATCTGTTCAAAAAATATCATAGAACATAAAAAGTAGGAATCCTAATTTTCTACAAAAAAGGTCTCTTAACATTTTGCCGTAGCTCGCTTCGTTTCTGAGATATTTGCAGATTTATCTCAAGGGAAGGGGCCTGACGGACATATTTCCAGATATTTCTTCTTCTTGTTGTTCTTCTTCTGCACAGCTAAGCTGGAAGTGGCATTTGCAGCTCGCAATAGTGCAGAGTTATTGCAAAGAAAGGGGCCACGGTGTTTCTGTATCTCTATTATGTTGGTGCGGCTTCGGAACTTTTAAATATCTTGATATATCTCGAGAACTACGCATCTGATCAAAAAATATCATAGAACATAAAAAGTAGGAAACCTAATTTTCTACAAAAAAGGTCTCTTAACATTTTGCCGTAGCTCGCATCGTTTCCGAGATATTTGCAGATTTATCTCAAGGGAAGGGGCCTGACGGACATATTTCGAAATATTTCTTATTCTTGTTGTTCTTCTTCTGCACAGCTAAGCTGGAAGTGGCATTTGCAGCTCGCAATAGTGCAGAGTTATCTCAAAGAAAGGGGCCACGGTGTTTCTGTACCTCTATTATGTTGGTGCAGCTTCGGAGCTTTTAAATATCTTGATATATCTCGAGAACTACGCATCTGAACAAAAAATATCATAGAACATAAAAAGTAGGAAACCTAATTCTCTACAAAAAGGGTCTCTTAACATTTTGCCATAGCTCGCTTCGTTTCCGAGATATTTGCAGATTTATCTCAAGGGAAGGGGCCTGACGGACATATTTCGAGATATTTCTTCTTCTTGTTGTTCTTCTTCTGCACAGCTAAGCTGGAAGTGGCATTTGCAGCTCGCAATAGTGCAGAGTTATCGCAAAGAAAGGGGCCACGGTGTTTCTGTATCTCTATTATGTTGGTGCGGCTTCGGAACTTTTAAATATCTTGATATATCTCGAGAACTACGCATTTGATCAAAAAATATCATAGAACATAAAAAGTAGGAAACCTAATTTTCTACAAAAAAGGTCTCTTAACATTTTGCCGTAGCTCGCTTCGTTTCCGAGATATTTGCAGATTTATCTCAAGGGAAGGGGCCTGACGGACATATTTCGAGATATTTCTTCTTCTTGTTGTTCTTCTTCTGCACAGCTAAGCTGGAAGTGGCATTTGCAGCGCGCAATCGTGCAGAGTTATCTCAAAGAAAGGGGCCACGGTGTTTCTGTATCTCTATTATGTTGGTGCGGCTTCGGAACTTTTAAATATCTTGATATATCTCGAGAACTACGCATCTGTTCAAAAAATATCATAGAACATAAAAAGTAGGAATCCTAATTTTCTACAAAAAAGGTCTCTTAACATTTTGCCGTAGCTCGCTTCGTTTCTGAGATATTTGCAGATTTATCTCAAGGGAAGGGGCCTGACGGACATATTTCCAGATATTTCTTCTTCTTGTTGTTCTTCTTCTGCATAGCTAAGCTGGAAGTGGCATTTGCAGCTCGCAATAATGCAGAGTTATTGCAAAGAAAGGGGCCACGGTGTTTCTGTATCTCTATTATGTTGGTGCGGCTTCGGAACTTTTAAATATCTTGATATATCTCGAGAACTACGCATCTGATCAAAAAATATCATAGAACATAAAAAGTAGGAAACCTAATTTTCTACAAAAAAGGTCTCTTAACATTTTGCCGTAGCTCGCATCGTTTCCGAGATATTTGCAGATTTATCTCAAGGGAAGGGGCCTGACGGACATATTTCGAAATATTTCTTATTCTTGTTGTTCTTCTTCTGCACAGCTAAGCTGGAAGTGGCATTTGCAGCTCGCAATAGTGCAGAGTTATCTCAAAGAAAGGGGCCACGGTGTTTCTGTACCTCTATTATGTTGGTGCAGCTTCGGAGCTTTTAAATATCTTGATATATCTCGAGAACTACGCATCTGAACAAAAAATATCATAGAACATAAAAAGTAGGAAACTTAATTCTCTACAAAAAAGGTCTCTTAACATTTTGCCATAGCTCGCTTCGTTTCCGAGATATTTGCAGATTTATCTCAAGGGAAGGGGCCTGACGGACATATTTCGAGATATTTCTTCTTCTTGTTGTTCTTCTTCTGCACAGCTAAGCTGGAAGTGGCATTTGCTGCGCGCAATAGTGCAGAGTTATCTCAAAGAAAGGGGCCACGGTGTTTCTGTATCTCTATTATGTTGGTGCGGCTTCGGAACTTTTAAATATCTTGATATATCTCGAGAACTACGCATCTGATCAAGAAATATCATAAAACATAAAAAGTAGAAAACTTAATTCTCTACAAAAAAGGTCTCTTAACATTTTCCCATAGCTGGCATCGTTTCCGAGATATTGGCAGATTTAGCTCAAGGGAAGGGGCCTGACGGACATATTCCGAGATATTTCTTCTTCTTGTTGTTCCTCTTCTGCACAGCTAAGCTGGAAGTGGCATTTGCAGGTCGCAATAGTGCAGAGTTATCTCAAAGAAAGGGGCCACGGTGTTTCTGTATCTCTATTATGTTGGTGCGGCTTCGGAACTTTTAAATATCTCGATATATCTCGAAAACTACGCTTCTGATCAAAAAATATCAGAGAACGTAGATTGTAGGAAACATAATTCTCTACAAAAAAGGTCTCTTAACATTTCGCCGTAGCTCGCTTCGTTTCCGAGATATTTGCAGATTTATCTCAAGGGAAGGGGCCTGACGGACATATTTCGAGATATTTCTTCTTCTTGTTTTTCTTCTTCTGCACAGCTAAGCTGGAAGTGGCATTTGCAGCTCGCAATAGTGCAGAGTTATCGCAAAGAAAGGGGCCACGGTGTTTCTGTATCTCTATTATGTTGGTGCGGCTTCGGAACTTTTAAATATCTTGATATATCTCGAGAACTACGCATCTGTTCAAAAAATATCATAGAACATAAAAAGTAGGAATCCTAATTTTCTACAAAAAAGGTCTCTTAACATTTTGCCGTAGCTCGCTTCGTTTCTGAGATATTTGCAGATTTATCTCAAGGGAAGGGGCCTGACGGACATATTTCCAGATATTTCTTCTTCTTGTTGTTCTTCTTCTGCACAGCTAAGCTGGAAGTGGCATTTGCAGCTCGCAATAGTGCAGAGTTATTGCAAAGAAAGGGGCCACGGTGTTTCTGTATCTCTATTATGTTGGTGCGGCTTCGGAACTTTTAAATATCTTGATATATCTCGAGAACTACGCATCTGATCAAAAAATATCATAGAACATAAAAAGTAGGAAACCTAATTTTCTACAAAAAAGGTCTCTTAACATTTTGCCGTAGCTCGCATCGTTTCCGAGATATTTGCAGATTTATCTCAAGGGAAGGGGCCTGACGGACATATTTCGAAATATTTCTTATTCTTGTTGTTCTTCTTCTGCACAGCTAAGCTGGAAGTGGCATTTGCAGCTCGCAATAGTGCAGAGTTATCTCAAAGAAAGGGGCCACGGTGTTTCTGTACCTCTATTATGTTGGTGCAGCTTCGGAGCTTTTAAATATCTTGATATATCTCGAGAACTACGCATCTGAACAAAAAATATCATAGAACATAAAAAGTAGGAAACTTAATTCTCTACAAAAAAGGTCTCTTAACATTTTGCCATAGCTCGCTTCGTTTCCGAGATATTTGCAGATTTATCTCAAGGGAAGGGGCCTGACGGACATACTTCGAGATATTTCTTCTTCTTGTTGTTCTTCTTCTGCACAGCTAAGCTGGAAGTGGCATTTGCTGCGCGCAATAGTGCAGAGTTATCTCAAAGAAAGGGGCCACGGTGTTTCTGTATCTCTATTATGTTGGTGCGGCTTCGGAACTTTTAAATATCTTGATATATCTCGAGAACTACGCATCTGATCAAGAAATATCATAAAACATAAAAAGTAGAAAACTTAATTCTCTACAAAAAAGGTCTCTTAACATTTTCCCATAGCTGGCATCGTTTCCGAGATATTGGCAGATTTAGCTCAAGGGAAGGGGCCTGACGGACATATTCCGAGATATTTCTTCTTCTCGTTGTTCCTCTTCTGCACAGCTAAGCTGGAAGTGGCATTTGCAGGTCGCAATAGTGCAGAGTTATCTCAAAGAAAGGGGCCACGGTGTTTCTGTATCTCTATTATGTTGGTGCGGCTTCGGAACTTTTAAATATCTCGATATATCTCGAAAACTACGCTTCTGATCAAAAAATATCAGAGAACGTAGATTGTAGCAAACATAATTCTCTACAAAAAAGGTCTCTTAACATTTTGCGGTAGCTCGCTTCGTTTCCGAGATATTTGCAGATTTATCTCAAGGGAAGGGGCCTGACGGACATATTTCGAGATATTTCTTCTTCTTGTTGTTCTTCTTCTGCACAGCTAAGCTGGAAGTGGCATTTGCAGCTCGCAATAGTGCAGAGTTATCGCAAAGAAAGGGGCCACGGTGTTTCTGTATCTCTATTATGTTGGTGCGGCTTCGGAACTTTTAAATATCTTGATATATCTCGAGAACTACGCATCTGATCAAAAAATATCATAGAACATAAAAAGTAGGAAACCTAATTTTCTACAAAAAAGGTCTCTTAACATTTTGCCGTAGCTCGCTTGGTTTCCGAGATATTTGCAGATTTATCTCAAGGGAAGGGGCCTGACGGACATATTTCGAGATATTTCTTCTTCTTGTTGTTCTTCTTCTGCACAGCTAAGCTGGAAGTGGCATTTGCAGCGCGCAATCGTGCAGGGTTATCTCAAAGAAAGGGGCCACGGTGTTTCTGTATCTCTATTATGTTGGTGCGGCTTCGGAACTTTTAAATATCTTGATATATCTCGAGAACTACGCATCTGATCAAAAAATATCATAGAACATAAAAAGTAGGAAACTTAATTCTCTTCAAAAAAGGTCTCTTAACATTTTCCCATAACTGGCATCGTTTCCGAGATATTTGCAGATTTAGCTCAAGGGAAGGGGCCTGACGGACATATTCCGAGATATTTCTTCTTCTTGTTGTTCCTCTTCTGCACAGCTAAGCTGGAAGTGGCATTTGCAGCTCGCAATAGTGCAGAGTTTTCTCAAAGAAAGGGGCCACGGTGTTTCTGTATCTCTATTATGTTGGTGCGGCTTCGGAACGTTTAAATATCTTGATATATCTCGAGAACTACGCATCTGATCAAAAAATATCATAGAACATAAAAAGTAGGAAACCTAATTCTCTACAAAAAAGGTCTCTTAACATTTTGCCATAGCTCGCTTCGTTTCCGAGATATTTGCAGATTTATCTCAAGGGAAGGGGCCTGACGGACATATTTCGAGATATTTCTTCTTCTTGTTGTTCTTCTTCTGCACAGCTAAGCTGGAAGTGGCATTTACAGCTCGCAATAGTGCAGAGTTATCTCAAAGAAAGGGGCCACGGTGTTTCTGTATCTCTATTATGTTGGTGCTGCTTCGGAACTTTTAAATATCTTGATATATCTCGAGAACTACGCATCTGATCAAAAAATATCATAGAACATGAAAAGTAGGAAACTTAATTCTCTACAAAAAAGGTCGGTTAACATTTTGCCATGGCTCGCTTCGTTTCCGAGATATTTGCAGATTTATCTCAAGGGAAGGGGCCTAACGGACATATTTCGAGATATTTCTTCTTCTTGTTGTTCTTCTTCTGCACAGCTAAGCTGGAAGTGGCATTTGCGGCTCGCACTAGTGCAGAGTTATCTCAAAGAAAGGGGCCACGGTGTTTCTGTATCTCTATTATGTTGGTGCGGCTACGGAACTTTTAAATATCTCGACATATCTCGAAAACTACGCTTCTGATCAAAAAATATCATAGAACATAAATTGTAGGAATCATAATTCTCTACAAAAAAGGTCTCTCAACATTTTGCCATAGCTCGCTTCGTTTCCGAGATATTTGCAGATATATCTCAAGGGCAGGGGCCTGACGGACATATTTCGAGATATTTCTTCTTCTTGTTGTTCTTCTTCTGCACAGCTAAGCTGGAAGTGGCATTTGCAGCTCGCAATAGTGCAGAGATATCTCAAAGAAAGGGGCCACGGTGTTTCTGTATCTCTATTATGTTGGTGCGGCTTCGGAACTTTTAAATATCTTGATATATCTCGAGAACTACGCGTCTGATCAAAAAATATCATAGAACGTAAAAAGTAGGAAACATAATTCTGTACAAAAAAGGTCTCTTAACATTTTGCCATAGCTCGCTTCGTTTCCGAGATATTTGCAGATTTATCTCAAGGGAAGGGGCCTGACGGACATATTTCGAGATATTTCTTCTTCTTGTTGTTCTTCTTCTGCACAGCTAAGCTGGAAGTGGCATTTACAGCTCGCAATAGTGCAGAGTTATCTCAAAGAAAGGGGCCACGGTGTTTCTGTATCTCTATTATGTTGGTGCGGCTTCGGAACTTTTAAATATCTTGATATATCTCGAGAACTACGCATCTGATCAAAAAATATCATAGAACATGAAAAGTAGGAAACTTAATTCTCTACAAAAAAGGTCTCTTAACATTTTGCCGTAGCTCTCTTCGTTTCCGAGATATTTGCAGATATATCTCAGGGAAGGGGCCTGACGGACATATTTCGAGATATTTCTTCTTCTTGTTGTTCTTCTTCTGCACAGCTAAGCTGGAAGTGGCATTTGCAGCTCGCAATAGTGCACAGTTATCTCAAAGAAAGGGGCCACGGTGTTTCTGTATCTCTATTATGTTGGTGCGGCTTCGGAACTTTTAAATATCTTGATATATCTCGAGAACTACGCATCTGATCAAAAAATATCATAGAACATAAAAAGTAGGAAACTTAATTCTCTACAAAAAAGGTCGCTTAACATTTTGCCATAGCTCGCTTCGTTTCCGAGATATTTGCATATTTATCTCAAGGGAAGGGGCCTGACGGACATATTTCGAGATATTTCTTCTTCTTGTTGTTCTTCTTCTGCACAGCTAAGCTGGAAGTGGCATTTGCGGCTCGCACTAGTGCAGAGTTATCTCAAAGAAAGGGGCCACGGTGTTTCTGTATCTCTATTATGTTGGTGCGGCTTCGGAACTTTTAAATATCTCGATATATCTCGAAAACTACGCTTCTGATCAAAAAATATCATAGAACATAAATTGTAGCAAACATAATTCTCTACAAAAAACGTCTCTTAACATTTTGCCATAGCTCGCTTCGTTTCCGAGATATTTGCAGATATATCTCAAGGGCAGGGGCCTGACGGGCATATTTCGAGATATTTCTTCTTCTTGTTGTTCTTCTTCTGCACAGCTAAGCTGGAAGTGGCATTTACAGCTCGCAATAGTGCAGAGATATCTCAAAGAAAGGGGCCACGGTGTTTCTGTATCTCTATTATGTTGGTGCGGCTTCGGAACTTTTAAATATCTTGATATATCTCGAGAACTACGCGTCTGATCAAAAAATATCATAGAACGTAAAAAGTAGGAAACATAATTCTGTACAAAAAAGGTCTCTTAACATTTTGCCATAGCTCGCTTCGTTTCCGAGATATTTGCAGATTTATCTCAAGGGAAGGGGCCTGACGGACATATTTCGAGATATTTCTTCTTCTTGTTGTTCTTCTTCTGCACAGCTAAGCTGGAAGTGGCATTTGCGGCTCGCACTAGTGCAGAGTTATCTCAAAGAAAGGGGCCACGGTGTTTCAGTATCTCTATTATGTTGGTGCGGCTACGGAACTTTTAAATATCTCGACATATCTCGAAAACTACGCTTCTGATCAAAAAATATCATAGCACATAAATTGTAGGAAACATAATTCTCTACAAAAAAGGTCTCTCAACATTTTGCCATAGCTCGCTTCGTTTCCGAGATATTTGCAGATATATCTCAAGGGCAGGGGCCTGACGGACATATTTCGAGATATATCTTCTTCTTGTTGTTCTTCTTCTGCACAGCTAAGCTGGAAGTGGCATTTGCAGCTCGCAATAGTGCAGAGATATCTCAAAGAAAGGGGCCACGGTGTTTCTGTATCTCTATTATGTTGGTGCGTCTTCGGAACTTTTAAATATCTTGATATATCTCGAGAACTACGCGTCTGATCAAAAAATATCATAGAACGTAAAAAGTAGGAAACATAATTCTGTACAAAAAACGTCTCTTAACATTTTGCCATAGCTCGCTTCGTTTCCGAGATATTTGCATATTTATCTCAAGGGAAGGGGCCTGACGGACATATTTCGAGATATTTCTTCTTCTTGTTGTTCTTCTTCTGCACAGCTAAGCTCGAAGTGGCATTTGCAGGTCGCAATAGTGCAGAGTTATCTCAAAGAATGAGGCCACGGTGTTTCTGTACCTCTATTATGTTGGTGCAGCTTCGGAACTTTTAAATATCTTGATATATCTCGAGAACTACGCATCTGATCAAAAAATATCATCGAACATAAAAAGTAGGAAACATAATTCTCTACAAAAAAGGTCTCTTAACATTTTGCCATAGCTCGCTTCGTTTCCGAGATATTTGCAGATTTATCTCAAGGGAAGTGGCCTGACGGACATATTTCGAGATATTTCTTCTTCTTGTTGTTCTTCTCCTGCACAGCTAAGCTGGAAGTGGCATTTGCAGCTCGCAAGAGTGCAGAGTTATCCCAAAGAAAGGGGCCACGGTGTTTCTGTATCTCTATTATGTTGGTGCGGCTTCGGAACTTTTACATATCTCGATATATCTCGAAAACTACGCTTCTGATCAAAAAATATCATAGAACATAAATTTTAGGAAACATAATTCTCTACAAAAAAGGTCTCTAAACATTTTGCCATAGCTCATTTCGTTTCCGAGATATTTGCAGATTTATCTCAAGGGAAGGGTCCTGATGGACATATTTCGAGATATTTCTTCTTCTTGTTGTTCTTTTTCTGCACAGCTAAACTGGAAGTGGCATTTCCAGCTCGCAATCGTGCAGAGTTATCTCAAAGAAAGGGGCCACGGTGTTTCTGTATCTCTATTACGTTGGTGCGGCTTCGGAACTTTTAAATATCTTGATATATCTCGAGAACTACGCATCTGATCAAAAAATATCGTAGAACATAAAAAGTAGGAAACTTAATTCTCTACAAATAAAGTCTCTTAACATTTTGCCATAGCTCGCTTCGTTTCCGAGATATTTGCAGATTTATCTCAAGGGAAGGGGCCTGACGGACATATTTCGAGATATTTCTTCTTCTTGTTGTTCTTCTTCTGCACAGCTAAGCTGGAAGTGGCATTTGCAGCTCGCAATAGTGCAGAGTTATCTCAAAGAAAGGGGCCACGGTGTTTCTGTATCTCTATTATGTTGGTGCGTCTTCGGAACTTTTAAATATCTCGATATATCTCGAAAACTACGCTTCTGATCAAAAAATATCATAGAACATAAATTGTAGGAAACATAATTCTCTACAAAAAAGGTCTCTTAACATTTTGCCATAGCTCGCTTCGTTTCCGAGATATTTGCATATTTATCTCAAGGGAAGGGGCCTGACGGACATATTTCGAGATATTCCTTCTTCTTGTTGTTCTTCTTCTGCACAGCTAAGCTGGAAGTGGCATTTACAGCTCGCAATAGTGCAGAGTTATCTCAAAGAAAGGGGCCACGGTGTTTCTGTATCTCTATTATGTTGGTGCTGCTTCGGAACTTTTAAATATCTTGATATATCTCGAGAACTACGCATCTGATCAAAAAATATCATAGAACATGAAAAGTAGGAAACTTAATTCTCTACAAAAAAGGTCTGTTAACATTTTGCCATAGCTCTCTTCGTTTCCGAGATATTTGCAGATTTATCTCAAGGGAAGTGGCCTGACGGACATATTTCGAGATATTTCTTCTTCTTGTTGTTCTTTTTCTGCACACCTAAACTGGAAGTGGCATTTCCAGCTCGCAATCGTGCAGAGTTATTTCAAAGAAAGGGGCCACGGTGTTTCTGTATCTCTATTATGTTGGTGCGGCTTCGGAACTTTTAAATATCTTGATATATCTCGATAACTCCGCCTCTGATCGAAAAATATCACAGAACATAAAAAGTAGGAAACTTAATTCTGTACAAAAAAAGTCTCTTAACATTTTGCCATAGCACCCTTCGTTTCCGAGATATTTGCAGATTTATCTCAAGGGAAGGGGCCTGACGGACATATTTCGAGATATTTCTTCTTCTTGTTGTTCTTCTTCTGCACAGCTAAGCTGGAAGTGGCATTTGCGGCTAGCACTAGTGCAGAGTTATCTCAAAGAAAGGGGCCACGGTGTTTCGGTATCTCTATTATGTTGGTGCGTCTTCGGAACTTTTAAATATCTCGATATATCTCGAAAACTACGCTTCTGATCAAAAAATATCATAGAACATAAATTGTAGGAAACATAATTCTCTACAAAAATGGTCTCTTAACATTTTGCCATAGCTCGTTTCGTTTCCGAGATATTTGCAGATTCATCTCAAAGGAACTGGCCTGACGGACATATTTCGAGATATTTCTTCTTCTTGTTGTTCTTCCTCTGCACAGCTAAGCTGGAAGTGGCATTTGCAGCTCGCAATAGTGCAGAGTTATCTCAAAGAAAGGGGCCACGGTGTTTCTGTATCTCTATTATGTTGGTGCTGCTTCGGAACTTTTAAATATCTTGATATATCTCGAGAACTACGCATCTGATCAAAAAATATCATAGAACATAAAAAGTAGGAAACTTAATTCTCTACAAAAAAGGTCTCTTAACATTTTGCCATAGCTCTCTTCGTTTCCGAGATATTTGCAGATTTATCTCAAGGGAAGGGGCCTGACGGACATATTTCGAGATATTTCTTCTTCTGGTTGTTCTTCTTCTGCACAGCTAAGCTCGAAGTGGCATTTGCAGCTCGCAATAGTGCAGAGTTATCTCAAAGAAAGAGGCCACGGTGTTTCTGTACCTCTATTATGTTGGTGCAGCTTCGGAACTTTTAAATATCTTGATATATCTCGAGAACTACGCATCTGATCAAAAAATATCATCGAACATAAAAAGTAGGAAACTTAATTCTCTACAAAAAAGGTCTCTTAACATTTTGCCATAGCTCGCTTCGTTTCCGAGATATTTGCATATTTATCTCAAGGGAAGGGGCCTGACGGACATATTTCGAGATATTTCTTCTTCTTGTTGTTCTTCTTCTGCACAGCTAAGCTGGAAGTGGCATTTGCAGCTCGCAAGAGTGCAGAGTTATCCCAAAGAAAGGGGCCACGGTGTTTCTGTATCTCTATTATGTTGGTGCGGCTTCGGAACTTTTACATATCTCGATATATCTCGAAAACTACGCTTCTGATCAAAAAATATCATAGAACATAAATTGTAGGAAACATAATTCTCTACAAAAAAGGTCTCTTAACATTTTGCCATAGCTCGTTTCGTTTCCGAGATATTTGCAGATTCAGCTCAAAGGAACTGGCCTGACGGACATATTTCGAGATATTTCTTCTTCTTGTTGTTCTTCCTCTGCACAGCTAAGCTGGAAGTGGCATTTGCAGCTCGCAATAGTGCAGAGTTATCTCAAAGAAAGGGGCCACGGTGTTTCTGTATCTCTATTATGTTGGTGCGGCTTCGGAACTTGTAAATATCTTGATATATCTCGAGAACTACGCATCTGATCAAAAAATATCATAGAACATAAAAAGTAGGAAACTTAATTCTCTACAAAAAAGGTCTCTTAACATTTTGCCATAGCTCGCTTCGTTTCCGAGATATTTGCATATTTATCTCAAGGGAAGGGGCCTGACGGACATATTTCGAGATATTTCTTCTTCTTGTTGTTCTTCTTCTGCACAGCTAAGCTGGAAGTGGCATTTGCGGCTCGCACTAGTGCAGAGTTATCTCAAAGAAAGGGGCCACGGTGTTTCTGTATCTCTATTATGTTGGTGCGTCTTCGGAGCTTTTAAATATCTCGATATATCTCGAAAACTACGCTTCTGGTCAAAAAATATCATAGAACATAAATTGTAGGAAACATAATTCTCTACAAAAAAGGTCTCTTAACATTTTGCCATAGCTCGTTTCGTTTCCGAGATATTTGCAGATTCAGCTCAAAGGAACTGGCCTGACGGACATATTTCGAGATATTTCTTCTTCTTGTTGTTCTTCCTCTGCACAGCTAAGCTGGAAGTGGCATTTGCAGCTCGCAATAGTGCAGAGTTATCTCAAAGAAAGGGGCCACGGTGTTTCTGTATCTCTATTATGTTGGTGCGGCTTCGGAACTTTTAAATATCTTGATATATCTCGAGAACTACGCATCTGATCAAAAAATATCATAGAACATAAAAAGTAGGAAACTTAATTCTCTACAAAAAAGGTCTCTTAACATTTTGCCATAGCTCGCTTCGTTTCCGAGATACTTGCATATTTATCTCAAGGGAAGGGGCCTGACGGACATATTTCGAGATATTTCTTCTTCTTGTTGTTCTTCCTCTGCACAGCTAAGCTGGAAGTGGCATTTACAGCTCGCAATAGTGCAGAGTTATCTCAAAGAAAGGGGCCACGGTGTTTCTGTATCTCTATTATGTTGGTGCTGCTTCGGAACTTTTAAATATCTTGATATATCTCGAGAACTACGCATCTGATCAAAAAATATCATAGAAGATAAAAAGTAGGAAACTTAATTCTCTACAAAAAAGGTCTCTTAACATTTCGCCATAGCTCGCTTCGTTTCCGAGATATTTGCAGATATATCTCAAGGGAAGGGGCCTGACGGACATATTTCGAGATATTTCTTCTTCTTGTTGTTCTTCTTCTGCACAGCTAAGCTGGAAGTGGCATTTGCGGCTCGCACTAGTGCACAGTTATCTCAAAGAAAGGGGCCACGGTGTTTCTGTATCTCTATTATGTTGGTGCGTCTTCGGAACTTTTAAATATCTCGATATATCTCGAAAACTACGCTTCTGATCAAAAAATATCATAGAACATAAAGTGTAGGAAACATAATTCTCTACAAAAAACGTCTCTTAACATTTTGCCATAGCTCGCTTCGTTTCCGAGATATTTGCAGATTCAGCTCAAAGGAACTGGCCTGACGGACATATTTCGAGATATTTCTTCTTCTTGTTGTTCTTCCTCTGCACAGCTAAGCTGGAAGTGGCATTTGCAGCTCGCAATAGTGCAGAGTTATCTCAAAGAAAGGGGCCACGGTGTTTCTGTATCTCTATTATGTTGGTGCGGCTTCGGAACTTTTAAATATCTCGATATATCTCGAAAACTACGCTTCTGATCAAAAAATGTCATAGAACATAAATTGTAGGAAACATAATTCTCTCGAAAAAGGTCTCTTAACATTTTGCCATAGCTCTCTTCGTTTCCGAGATATTTGCAGATTTATCTCAAGGGAAGGGGCCTGACGGACATATTTCGAGATATTTCTTCTTCTTGTTGTTCTTCTTCTGCACAGCTAAGCTGGAAGTGGCATTTGCAGCTCGCAATAGTGCAGAGTTATCTCAAAGAGAGGGGCCACGGTCTTTCTGTATCTCTATTATGTTGGTGCGGCTTCGGAACTTTTAAATATCTTGATATATCTCGAGAACTACGCATCTGATCAAAAAATATCATAGAACATAAATTGTAGGAAACATAATTCTCTACAAAAAATGTCTCTTAACATTTTGCCATAGCTCGCTTCGTTTCCGAGATATTTGCAGATTCAGCTCAAAGGAACTGGCCTGACGGACATATTTCGAGATATTTCTTCTTCTTGTTGTTCTTCCTCTGCACAGCTAAGCTGGAAGTGGCATTTGCAGCTCGCAATAGTGCAGAGTTATCTCAAAGAAAGGGGCCACGGTGTTTCTGTATCTCTATTATGTTGGTGCGGCTTCGGAACTTTTAAATATCTCGATATATCTCGAAAACTACGCTTCTGATCAAAAAATATCATAGAACATAAATTGTAGGAAATATAATTCTCTACAAAAAACGTCTCTTAACATTTTGCCATATCTCGCTTCGTTTCCGAGATATTTGCAGATTCAGCTCAAAGGAACTGGCCTGACGGACATATTTCGAGATATTTCTTCTTCTTGTTGTTCTTCCTCTGCACAGCTAAGCTGGAAGTGGCATTTGCAGCTCGCAATAGTGCAGAGTTATCTCAAAGAAAGGGGCCACGGTGTTTCTGTATCTCTATTATGTTGGTGCGGCTTCGGAACTTTTAAATATCTCGATATATCTCGAAAACTACGCTTCTGATCAAAAAATGTCATAGAACATAAATTGTAGGAAACATAATTCTCTCGAAAAAGGTCTCGTAACATTTTGCCATAGCTCTCTTCGTTTCCGAGATATTTGCAGATTTATCTCAAGGGAAGGGGCCTGACGGACATATTTCGAGATATTTCTTCTTCTTGTTGTTCTTCTTCTGCACAGCTAAGCTGGAAGTGGCATTTGCAGCTCGCAATAGTGCAGAGTTATCTCAAAGAGAGGGGCCACGGTCTTTCTGTATCTCTATTATGTTGGTGCGGCTTCGGAACTTTTAAATATCTTGATATATCTCGAGAACTACGCATCTGATCAAAAAATATCATAGAACATAAATTGTAGGAAACATAATTCTCTACAAAAAACGTCTCTTAACATTTTGCCATAGCTCGCTTCGTTTCCGAGATATTTGCAGATTCAGCTCAAAGGAACTGGCCTGACGGACATATTTCGAGATATTTCTTCTTCTTGTTGTTCTTCCTCTGCACAGCTAAGCTGGAAGTGGCATTTGCAGCTCGCAATAGTGCAGAGTTATCTCAAAGAAAGGGGCCACGGTGTTTCTGTATCTCTATTATGTTGGTGCGGCTTCGGAACTTTTAAATATCTCGATATATCTCGAAAACTACGCTTCTGATCAAAAAATATCATAGAACATAAATTGTAGGAAATATAATTCTCTACAAAAAACGTCTCTTAACATTTTGCCATATCTCGCTTCGTTTCCGAGATATTTGCAGATTCAGCTCAAAGGAACTGGCCTGACGGACATATTTCGAGATATTTCTTCTTCTTGTTGTTCTTCCTCTGCACAGCTAAGCTGGAAGTGGCATTTGCAGCTCGCAATAGTGCAGAGTTATCTCAAAGAAAGGGGCCACGGTGTTTCTGTATCTCTATTATGTTGGTGCGGCTTCGGAACTTTTAAATATCTCGATATATCTCGAAAACTACGCTTCTGATCAAAAAATATCATAGAACATAAATTGTAGGAAACATAATTCTCTACAAAAAACGTCTCTTAACATTTTGCCATAGCTCGCTTCGTTTCCGAGATATTTGCAGATTCAGCTCAAAGGAACTGGCCTGACGGACATATTTCGAGATATTTCTTCTTCTTGTTTTTCTTCCTCTGCACAGCTAAGCTGGAAGTGGCATTTGCAGCTCGCAATAGTGCAGAGTTATCTCAAAGAAAGGGGCCACGGTGTTTCTGTATCTCTATTATGTTGGTGCGGCTTCGGAACTTTTAAATATCTCGATATATCTCGAAAACTACGCTTCTGATCAAAAAATATCATAGAACATAAATTGTAGGAAACATAATTCTCTACAAAAAACGTCTCTTAACATTTTGCCATAGCTCGCTTCGTTTCCGAGATATTTGCAGATTCAGCTCAAAGGAACTGGCCTGACGGACATATTTCGAGATATTTCTTCTTCTTGTTGTTCTTCCTCTGCACAGCTAAGCTGGAAGTGGCATTTGCAGCTCGCAATAGTGCACAGTTATCTCAAAGAAAGGGGCCACGGTGTTTCTGTATCTCTATTATGTTGGTGCGGCTTCGGAACTTTTAAATATCTTGATATATCTCGAGAACTACGCATCTGATCAAAAAATATCATAGAACATAAAAGGTAGAAAACTTAATTCTCTACAAAAAAGGTCTCTTAACATTTTGCCATAGCTCGCTTCGTTTCCGAGATATTTGCAGATTTATCTCAAGGGAAGGGGCCTAACGGACATATTTCGAGATATTTCTTCTTCTTGTTGTTCTTCTTCTGCACAGCTAAACTGGAAGTGGCATTTCCAGCTCGCAATAGTGCAGAGTTATCTCAAAGAATGGGGCCACGGTGTTTCTGTATCTCTATTATGTTGGTGCGGCTTCGGAACTTTTAAATATCTTGATATATCTCGAGAACTACGCATCTGATCAAAAAATATCATAGAACATAAAAAGTAGGAAACTTAATTCTCTACAAAAAAGGTCTCTTAACATTTTGCCATAGCTCGCTTCGTTTCCGAGATATTTGCAGATATATCTCAAGGGAAGGGGCCTGACGGACATATTTCGAGATATTTCTTCTTCTTGTTGTTCTTCTTCTGCACAGCTAAGCTGGAAGTGGCATTTGCGGCTCGCACTAGTGCAGAGTTATCTCAAAGAAAGGGGCCACGGTGATTCTGTATCTCTATTATGTTGGTGCGGCTTCGGAACTTTTAAATATCTCGATATATCTCGAAAACTACGCTTCTGATCAAAAAATATCATAGAACATAAATTGTAGGAAACATAATTCTCTACAAAAAACGTCTCTTAACATTTTGCCATAGCTCGCTTCGTTTCCGAGATATTTGCAGATTCAGCTCAAAGGAACTGGCCTGACGGACATATTTCGAGATATTTCTTCTTCTTGTTGTTCTTCCTCTGCACAGCTAAGCTGGAAGTGGCATTTGCAGCTCGCAATAGTGCAGAGTTATCTCAAAGAAAGGGGCCACGGTCTTTCTGTATCTCTATTATGTTGGTGCGGCTTCGGAACTTTTAAATATCTTGATATATCTCGAGAACTACGCATCTGATCAAAAAATATCATAGAACATAAAAAGTAGGAAACTTAATTCTCTACAAAAAAGTTCTCTTAACATTTTGCCATAGCTCTCTTCGTTTCCGAGATATTTGCAGATTTATCTCAAGGGAAGGGGCCTCCACGGACATATTTCGAGATATTTCTTCTTCTTGTTGTTCTTCTTCTGCACAGCTAAGCTGGAAGTGGCATTTACAGCTCGCAATAGTGCACAGTTATCTCAAAGAAAGGGGCCACGGTGTTTCTGTATCTCTATTATGTTGGTGCGGCTTCGGAACTTTTAAATATCTTGATATATCTCGAGAACTACGCATCTGATCAAAAAATATCATAGATCATAAAAAGTAGGAAACTTAATTCTCTCCAAAAAAGGTCTCTTAACATTTTGCCATAGCTCTCTTCGTTTCCGAGATATTTGCAGATTCAGCTCAAAGGAACTGGCCTGACGGACATATTTCGAGATATTTCTTCTTCTTGTTGTTCTTCCTCTGCACAGCTAAGCTGGAAGTGGCATTTGCAGCTCGCAATAGTGCAGAGTTATCTCAAAGAAAGGGGCCACGGTGTTTCTGTATCTCTATTATGTTGGTGCGGCTTCGGAACTTTTAAATATCTCGATATATCTCGAAAACTACGCTTCTGATCAAAAAATATCACAGAACATAAATTGTAGGAAACATAATTCTCTACAAAAAAGGTCTCTCAACATTTTGCCATGGCTCGCTTCGTTTCCGAGATATTTGCAGATATATCTCAAGGGAAGGGGCCTGACGGACATATTTCGAGATATTTCTTCTTCTTGTTGTTCTTCTTCTGCACAGCTAAGCTGGAAGTGGCATTTACAGCTCGCAATAGTGCAGAGTTATCTCAAAGAAAGGGGCCACGGTGTTTCTGTATCTCTATTATGTTGGTGCGACTTCGGAACTTTTAAATATCTTGATATATCTCGAGAACTACGCATCTGATCAAAAAATATCATAGAACATAAAAAGTAGGAAACTTAATTCTCTACAAAAAAGTTCTCTTAACATTTTGCCATGGCTCGCTTCGTTTCCGAGATATTTGCAGATATATCTCAAGGGAAGGGGCCTGACGGACATATTTCGAGATATTTCTTCTTCTTGTTGTTCTTCTTCTGCACAGCTAAGCTGGAAGTGGCATTTGCGGCTCGCACTAGTGCAGAGTTATCTCAAAGAAAGGGGCCACGGTGATTCTGTATCTCTATTATGTTGGTGCGGCTTCGGAACTTTTAAATATCTTGATATATCTCGAGAACTACGCATCTGATCAAAAAATATCATAGAACATAAATTGTAGGAAACATAATTCTCTACAAAAAACGTCTCTTAACATTTTGCCATAGCTCGCTTCGTTTCCGAGATATTTGCAGATTCAGCTCAAAGGAACTGGCCTGACGGACATATTTCGAGATATTTCTTCTTCTTGTTGTTCTTCCTCTGCACAGCTAAGCTGGAAGTGGCATTTGCAGCTCGCAATAGTGCAGAGTTATCTCAAAGAAAGGGGCCACGGTGTTTCTGTATCTCTATTATGTTGGTGCGGCTTCGGAACTTTTAAATATCTCGATATATCTCGAAAACTACGCTTCTGATCAAAAAATATCACAGAACATAAATTGTAGGAAACATAATTCTCTACAAAAAAGGTCTCTTAACATTTTGCCATGGCTCGCTTCGTTTCCGAGATATTTGCAGATATATCTCAAGGGAAGGGGCCTGACGGACATATTTCGAGATATTTCTTCTTCTTGTTGTTCTTCTTCTGCACAGCTAAGCTGGAAGTGGCATTTACAGCTCGCAATAGTGCAGAGTTATCTCAAAGAAAGGGGCCACGGTGTTTCTCTATCTCTATTATGTTGGTGCGACTTCGGAACTTTTAAATATCTTGATATATCTCGAGAACTACGCATCTGATCAAAAAATATCATAGAACATAAAAAGTAGGAAACTTAATTCTCTACAAAAAAGTTCTCTTAACATTTTGCCATAGCTCTCTTCGTTTCCGAGATATTTGCAGATTTATCTCAAGGGAAGGGGCCTGACGGACATATTTCGAGATATTTCTTCTTCTTGTTGTTCTTCTTCTGCACAGCTAAGCTGGAAGTGGCACTTGCAGCTCGCAATAGTGCAGAGTTATCTCAAAGAAAGGGGCCACGGTGTTTCTGTATCTCTATTATGTTGGTGCGGCTTCGGAACTTTTAAATATCTTGATATATCTCGAGAACTACGCATCTGATCAAAAAATATCATAGAACATAAAAAGTAGGAAACTTAATTCTCTACAAAAAAGGTCTCTTAACATTTTGCCATAGCTCGCTTCGTTTCCGAGATATTTGCAGATTTATCTCAAGGGAAGGGGCCTAACGGACATATTTCGAGATATTTCTTCTTCTTGTTGTTCTTCTTCTGCACAGCTAAACTGGAAGTGGCATTTCCAGCTCGCAATAGTGCACAGTTATCTCAAAGAAAGGGGCCACGGTGTTTCTGTATCTCTATTATGTTGGTGCGGCTTCGGAACTTTTAAATATCTTGATATATCTCGAGAACTACGCATCTGATCAAAAAATATCATAGATCATAAAAAGTAGGAAACTTAATTCTCTCCAAAAAAGGTCTCTTAACATTTTGCCATAGCTCTCTTCGTTTCCGAGATATTTGCAGATTCAGCTCAAAGGAACTGGCCTGACGGACATATTTCGAGATATTTCTTCTTCTTGTTGTTCTTCCTCTGCACAGCTAAGCTGGAAGTGGCATTTGCAGCTCGCAATAGTGCAGAGTTATCTCAAAGAAAGGGGCCACGGTGTTTCTGTATCTCTATTATGTTGGTGCGGCTTCGGAACTTTTAAATATCTCGATATATCTCGAAAACTACGCTTCTGATCAAAAAATATCACAGAACATAAATTGTAGGAAACATAATTCTCTACAAAAAAGGTCTCTCAACATTTTGCCATGGCTCGCTTCGTTTCCGAGATATTTGCAGATATATCTCAAGGGAAGGGGCCTGACGGACATATTTCGAGATATTTCTTCTTCTTGTTGTTCTTCTTCTGCACAGCTAAGCTGGAAGTGGCATTTACAGCTCGCAATAGTGCAGAGTTATCTCAAAGAAAGGGGCCACGGTGTTTCTGTATCTCTATTATGTTGGTGCGACTTCGGAACTTTTAAATATCTTGATATATCTCGAGAACTACGCATCTGATCAAAAAATATCATAGAACATAAAAAGTAGGAAACTTAATTCTCTACAAAAAAGTTCTCTTAACATTTTGCCATGGCTCGCTTCGTTTCCGAGATATTTGCAGATATATCTCAAGGGAAGGGGCCTGACGGACATATTTCGAGATATTTCTTCTTCTTGTTGTTCTTCTTCTGCACAGCTAAGCTGGAAGTGGCATTTGCGGCTCGCACTAGTGCAGAGTTATCTCAAAGAAAGGGGCCACGGTGATTCTGTATCTCTATTATGTTGGTGCGGCTTCGGAACTTTTAAATATCTTGATATATCTCGAGAACTACGCATCTGATCAAAAAATATCATAGAACATAAATTGTAGGAAACATAATTCTCTACAAAAAACGTCTCTTAACATTTTGCCATAGCTCGCTTCGTTTCCGAGATATTTGCAGATTCAGCTCAAAGGAACTGGCCTGACGGACATATTTCGAGATATTTCTTCTTCTTGTTGTTCTTCCTCTGCACAGCTAAGCTGGAAGTGGCATTTGCAGCTCGCAATAGTGCAGAGTTATCTCAAAGAAAGGGGCCACGGTGTTTCTGTATCTCTATTATGTTGGTGCGGCTTCGGAACTTTTAAATATCTCGATATATCTCGAAAACTACGCTTCTGATCAAAAAATATCACAGAACATAAATTGTAGGAAACATAATTCTCTACAAAAAAGGTCTCTTAACATTTTGCCATGGCTCGCTTCGTTTCCGAGATATTTGCAGATATATCTCAAGGGAAGGGGCCTGACGGACATATTTCGAGATATTTCTTCTTCTTGTTGTTCTTCTTCTGCACAGCTAAGCTGGAAGTGGCATTTACAGCTCGCAATAGTGCAGAGTTATCTCAAAGAAAGGGGCCACGGTGTTTCTCTATCTCTATTATGTTGGTGCGACTTCGGAACTTTTAAATATCTTGATATATCTCGAGAACTACGCATCTGATCAAAAAATATCATAGAACATAAAAAGTAGGAAACTTAATTCTCTACAAAAAAGTTCTCTTAACATTTTGCCATAGCTCTCTTCGTTTCCGAGATATTTGCAGATTTATCTCAAGGGAAGGGGCCTGACGGACATATTTCGAGATATTTCTTCTTCTTGTTGTTCTTCTTCTGCACAGCTAAGCTGGAAGTGGCACTTGCAGCTCGCAATAGTGCAGAGTTATCTCAAAGAAAGGGGCCACGGTGTTTCTGTGTCTCTATTATGTTGGTGCGGCTTCGGAACTTTTAAATATCTTGATATATCTCGAGAACTACGCATCTGATCAAAAAATATCATAGAACATAAAAAGTAGGAAACTTAATTCTCTACAAAAAAGGTCTCTTAACATTTTGCCATAGCTCGCTTCGTTTCCGAGATATTTGCAGATTTATCTCAAGGGAAGGGGCCTAACGGACATATTTCGAGATATTTCTTCTTCTTGTTGTTCTTCTTCTGCACAGCTAAACTGGAAGTGGCATTTCCAGCTCGCAATAGTGCAGAGTTATCTCAAAGAAAGGGGCCACGGTGTTTCTGTATCTCTATTATGTTGGTGCGGCTTCGGAACTTTTAAATATCTTGATATATCTCGAGAACTACGCATCTGATCAAAAAATATCATAGAACATAAAAAGTAGGAAACTTAATTCTCTACAAAAAAGGTCTCTTAACATTTTGCCATAGCTCGCTTCGTTTCCGAGATATTTGCAGATATATCTCAAGGGAAGGGGCCTGACGGACATATTTCGAGATATTTCTTCTTCTTGTTGTTCTTCTTCTGCACAGCTAAGCTGGAAGTGGCATTTCCGGCTCGCACTAGTGCAGAGTTATCTCAAAGAAAGGGGCCACGGTGATTCTGTATCTCTATTATGTTGGTGCGGCTTCGGAACTTTTAAATATCTCGATATATCTCGAAAACTACGCTTCTGATCAAAAAATATCATAGAACATAAATTGTAGGAAACATAATTCTCTACAAAAAACGTCTCTTAACATTTTGCCATAGCTCGCTTCGTTTCCGAGATATTTGCAGATTCAGCTCAAAGGAACTGGCCTGACGGACATATTTCGAGATATTTCTTCTTCTTGTTGTTCTTCTTCTGCACAGCTAAGCTGGAAGTGGCACTTGCAGCTCGCAATAGTGCAGAGTTATCTCAAAGAAAGGGGCCACGGTGTTTCTGTATCTCTATTATGTTGGTGCGGCTTCGGAACTTTTAAATATCTTGATATATCTCGAGAACTACGCATCTGATCAAAAAATATCATAGAACATAAAAAGTAGGAAACTTAATTCTCTACAAAAAAGGTCTCTTAACATTTTGCCATAGCTCGCTTCGTTTCCGAGATATTTGCAGATTTATCTCAAGGGAAGGGGCCTAACGGACATATTTCGAGATATTTCTTCTTCTTGTTGTTCTTCTTCTGCACAGCTAAACTGGAAGTGGCATTTCCAGCTCGCAATAGTGCAGAGTTATCTCAAAGAAAGGGGCCACGGTGTTTCTGTATCTCTATTATGTTGGTGCGGCTTCGGAACTTTTAAATATCTTGATATATCTCGAGAACTACGCATCTGATCAAAAAATATCATAGAACATAAAAAGTAGGAAACTTAATTCTCTACAAAAAAGGTCTCTTAACCTTTTGCCATAGCTCGCTTCGTTTCCGAGATATTTGCAGATATATCTCAAGGGAAGGGGCCTGACGGACATATTTCGAGATATTTCTTCTTCTTGTTGTTCTTCTTCTGCACAGCTAAGCTGGAAGTGGCATTTCCGGCTCGCACTAGTGCAGAGTTATCTCAAAGAAAGGGGCCACGGTGATTCTGTATCTCTATTATGTTGGTGCGGCTTCGGAACTTTTAAATATCTCGATATATCTCGAAAACTACGCTTCTGATCAAAAAATATCATAGAACATAAATTGTAGGAAACATAATTCTCTACAAAAAACGTCTCTTAACATTTTGCCATAGCTCGCTTCGTTTCCGAGATATTTGCAGATTCAGCTCAAAGGAACTGGCCTGACGGACATATTTCGAGATATTTCTTCTTCTTGTTGTTCTTCCTCTGCACAGCTAAGCTGGAAGTGGCATTTGCAGCTCGCAATAGTGCAGAGTTATCTCAAAGAAAGGGGCCACGGTGTTTCTGTATCTCTATTATGTTGGTGCGGCTTCGGAACTTTTAAATATCTCGATATATCTCGAAAACTACGCATCTGATCAAAAAATATCATAGAACATAAAAAGTAGGAAACTTAATTCTCTACAAAAAAGGTCTCTTAACATTTTGCCATAGCTCGCTTCGTTTCCGAGATATTTGCAGATTTATCTCAAGGGAAGGGGCCTAACGGACATATTTCGAGATATTTCTTCTTCTTGTTGTTCTTCTTCTGCACAGCTAAACTGGAAGTGGCATTTCCAGCTCGCAATAGTGCAGAGTTATCTCAAAGAGAGGGGCCACGGTCTTTCTGTATCTCTATTATGTTGGTGCGGCTTCGGAACTTTTAAATATCTTGATATATCTCGAGAACTACGCAGCTGATCAAAAAATATCATAAAAGATAAAAACTAGGAAACTTAGTTCTCTACAAAAAAGGTCTCTTAACATTTTGCCATAGCTCGCTTCGTTTCCGAGATATTTGCAGATTTATCTCAAGGGAAGGGGCCTGACGGACATATTTCGAGATATTTCTTCTTCTTGTTGTTCTTCTTCTGCACAGCTAAGCTGGAAGTGGCATTTGCGGCTCGCCCTAGTGCAGAGTTATCTCAAAGAAAGGGGCCACGGTGTTTCTGTATCTCTATTATGTTGGTGCGGCTTCGGAACTTTTAAATATCTCGATATATCTCGAAAACTACGCTTCTGATCAAAAAATATCATAGAACATAAATTGTAGGAAGTATAATTCTCTACAAAAAACGTCTCTTAACATTTTGCCATAGCTCGCTTCGTTTCCGAGATATTTGCAGATTCAGCTCAAAGGAACTGGCCTGACGGACATATTTCGAGATACTTCTTCTTCTTGTTGTTCTTCCTCTGCACAGCTAAGCTGGAAGTGGCATTTGCAGCTCGCAATAGTGCAGAGTTATCTCAAAGAGAGGGGCCACGGTGTTTCTGTATCTCTATTATGTTGGTGCGGCTTCGGAACTTTTAAATATCTTGATATATCTCGAGAACTACGCATCTGATCAAAAAATATCATAGAACATAAAAAGTAGGAAACTTAATTCTCTACAGAAAAGGTCTCTTAACATTTTGCCATAGCTCGCTTCGTTTCCGAGATATTTGCAGATTTATCTCAAGGGAAGGGGCCTAACGGACATATTTCGAGATATTTCTTCTTCTTGTTGTTCTTCCTCTGCACAGCTAAACTGGAAGTGGCATTTCCAGCTCGCAATAGTGCAGAGTTATCGCAAAGAAAGGGGCCACGGTGTTTCTGTATCTCTATTATGTTGGTGCGGCTTCGGAACTTTTAAATATCTTGATATATCTCGAGAACTACGCATCTGATCAAAAAATATCATAGAACATAAAAAGTAGGAAGCCTAATTCTCTACAAGAAAGGTCTCTTAACATTTTGCCATAGCTCGTTTCGTTTCCGAGATATTTGCAGATATATCTCAAGGGAAGGGGCCTGACGGACATATTTCGAGATATTTCTTCTTCTTGTTGTTCTTCTTCTGCACAGCTAAACTGGAAGTGGCGTTACCAGCTCGCAATGGCGCAGAGTTATCTCAAAGAAAGGGGCCACGGTGTTTCTGTATCTCTATTATGTTGGTGCGGCTTCGGAACTTTTAAATATCTTGATATATCTCGAGAACTACGCATCTGATCAAAAAATATCATAGAACATAAAAAGTAGGAAACTTAATTCTCTACAAAAAAGGTCTCTTAACATTTTGCCATACCTCGCTTCCTTTCCGAGATATTTGCAGATATATCTCAAGGGAAGGGGCCTGACGGACATATTTCGAGATATTTCTTCTTCTTGTTGTTCTTCTTCTGCACAGCTAAGCTGGAAGTGGCATTTACAGCTCGCAATAGTGCGGAGTTATTTCAAAGAAAGGGGCCACGGTGTTTCTGTATCTCTATTATGTTGGTGCGGCTTCGGAACTTTTAAATATCTTGATATATCTCGAGAACTACGCATCTGATCAAAAAATATCATAGAACGTAAAAAGTAGGAAACTTAATTCTCTACAAAAAAGGTCTCTTAACATCTTGCCATAGCTCGCTTCGTTTCCGAGATATTTGCAGATATATCTGAAGGGAAGGGGCCTGACGGACATATTTCGAGATATTTCTTCTTCTTGTTGTTCTTTTTCTGCACAGCTAAGCTGGAAGTGGCATTTGCGGCTCGCACTAGTGCAGAGTTATCTCAAAGAAAGGGGCCACGGTGATTCTGTATCTCTATTATGTTCGTGCGGCTTCGGAACTTTTAAATATCTCGATATATCCCGAGAACTACGCATCTGATCAAAAAATATCATAGAACATAAAAAGTAGGAAGCCTAATTCTCTACAAGAAAGGTCTCTTAACATTTTGCCATAGCTCGCTTCGCTTCCGAGATATTTGCAGATTTATCTCAAGGGAAGGGGCCTGACGGACATATTTCGAGATATTTCTTCTTCTTGTTGTTCTTCTTCTGCACAGCTAAGCTGGAAGTGGCATTTGCAGCTCGCAATTGTGCAGAGTTATCTCAAAGAGAGGGGCCACGGTGTTTTTGTATCTCTATTATGTTGGTGCGGCTTCGGAACTTTTAAATATCTTGATATATCTCGAGAACTACGCATCTGATCAAAAAATATCATACAAGATAAAAAGTAGGAAACTTAATTCTCTACAAAAAAGGTCTCCGAAGATTTTGCCATAGCTCGCTTCGTTTCCGAGATATTTGCAGATATATCTCAAGGGAAGGGGCCTGACGGACATATTTCGAGATATTTCTTCTTCTTGTTGTTCTTCTTCTGCACAGCTAAGCTGGAAGTGGCATTCGCAGCTCGCAATAGTGCAGAGTTATCTCAAAGAAAGGGGCCACGGTGTTTCTGTATCTCTATTATGTTGGTGCGGCTTCGGAACTTTTAAATATCTCGATATATCTCGAAAACTACGCTTCTGATCAAAAAATATCATAGAACATAAATTGTAGGAAACATAATTCTCTACAAAAAACGTCTCTTAACATTTTGCCATAGCTCGCTTCCTTTCCGAGATATTTGCAGATATATCTCAAGGGAAGGGGCCTGACGGACATATTTCGAGATATTTCTTCTTCTTGTTGTTCTTCTTCTGCACAGCTAAGCTGGAAGTGGCATTTGCAGCTCGCAATAGTGCAGAGTTATCGCAAAGGAAGAGGCCACGGTGTTTCTGTACCTCTAGTATGTTGGTGCAGCTTCGGAACTTTTAAATATCTTGATATATCTCGAGAACTACGCATCTGATCAAAAAATATCATAGAAGATGAAAAGTAGGAAACTGAATTCTCTACAAAAAAGGTCTCTTAACATTTTGCCATAGCTCGCTTCGTTTCCGAGATATTTGCAGATTTATCTCAAGGGAAGGGGCCTGACGGACATATTTCGAGATATTTCTTCTTCTTGTTGTTCTTCTTCTGCACAGCTAAGCTGGAAGCGGCATCTGCGGCTCGCACTAGTGCAGAGTTATCTCAAAGAAAGGGGCCACCGTGTTTCTGTATCTCTATTATGTTGGTGCGGCTTCGGAACTTTTAAATATCTTGATATATCTCGAGAACTACGCATCTGATCAAAAAATATCACAGAACATAAAAAGTAGGAAACTTAATTCTCTACAAAAAAGGTCTCTTAAGATTTTGCCATAGCTCGTTTGGTTTCCGAGATATTTGCAGATATATCTCAAGGGATGGGGCCTGACGGACATATTTCGAGATATTTCTTCTTCTTGTTGTTCTTCTTCTGCACAGCTAAACTGGAAGTGGCATTTCCAGCTCGCAATAGTGCAGAGTTATCTCAAAGAAAGGTGCCACGGTGTTTCTGTATCTCTATTATGTTGGTGCGGCTTCGGAACTTTTAAATATCTTGATATATTTCGAGAACTACGCATCTGATCAAAAAATATCATAGAACATAAAAAGTAGGAAACTTAATTCTCTACAAATAAAGTCTCTTAACATTTTGCCATAGCTCGCTTCGTTTCCGAGATATTTGCAGATTTATCTCAAGGGAAGGGGCCTGACGGACATATTTCGAGATATTTCTTCTTCTTGTTGTTCTTCTTCTGCACAGCTAAGCTGGAAGTGGCATTTGCAGCTCGCAATAGTGCAGAGTTATCTCAAAGAAAGAGGCCACGGTGTTTCTGTACCTCTATTATATTGGTGCAGCTTCGGAACTTTTAAATATCTTGATATATCTCGAGAACTACGCATCTGATCAAAAAATATCATAGAACATAAAAAGTAGAAAACTTAATTCTCTACAAAAAAGGTCTCTTAACATTTTGCCATAGCTCGCATCGTTTCCGAGATATTTGCAGATTTAGCTCAAGGGAAGGGGCCTGACGGACATATTCCGAGATATTTCTTGTTATTGTTGTGCTTCTTCTGCACAGCTAAGCTGGAACTGGCATTTGCAGCTCGCAATAGTGCAGAGTTATCTCACAGAAAGGGGCCACGGTGTTTCTGTGTCTCTATTATGTTGGTGCGGCTTCGGAACTTTTAAATATCTTGATATATCTCGAAAACTACGCCTCTGATCCAAAAATATCATAGAGCATAAATAGTAGGAAACTTAATTTCCTACAAAAAAGGTCTCATAACAGTTTGCCATAGCTCGCATTGTTTCCGACATATTTGCAGATTTAGCTCAAGGGAAGGGGCCTGACGGACATATTTCGAGATATTTCTTCTTCTTGTTGTTCTTCTTCTGCACAGCTAAACTGGAAGTGGCATTACCAGCTCGCAATAGCGCAGAGTTATCTCAAAGAAAGGGGCCACGGTGTTTCTGTATCTCTATTATGTTGGTGCGGCTTCGGAACTTTTAAATATCTTGATATATTTCGAGAACTACGCATCTGATCAAAAAATATCATAGAACATAAAAAGTAGGAAACTTAATTCTCTACAAATAAAGTCTCTTAACATTTTGCCATAGCTCGCTTCGTTTCCGAGATATTTGCTGATTTATCTCAAGGGAAGGGGCCTGACGGACATATTTCGAGATATTTCTTCTTCTTGTTGTTCTTCTTCTGCACAGCTAAGCTGGAAGTGGCATTTGCAGCTCGCAATAGTGCAGAGTTATCTCAAAGAAAGGGGCCACGGTGTTTCTGTATGTCTATTATGTTGGTGCGGCTTCGGAACTTTTAAATATCTCGAGATATCTCGAAAACTACGCTTCTGATCAAAAAATATCATAGAACATAACTTGTAGGAGACATAATTCTCTACAAAAAAGGTCTCTTAACATTTTGCCATAGCTCGCTTCGTTTCCGAGATATTTGCAGATTTATCTCGAGGGAAGGGGCCTGACGGACATATTTCGAGATATTTCTTCTTCTTGTTGTTCTTCTTCTGCACAGCTAAGCTGGAAGCGGCATTTGCGGCTCGCACTAGTGCAGAGTTATCTCAAAGAAAGGGGCCACGGTGTTTCTGTATCTCTATTATGTTGGTGCGGCTTCGGAACTTTTAAATATCTCGATATATCTCGGAAACTACGCATCTGATCAAAAAATATCATAGAACATAAATAGTAGGAAACTTAATTTCCTACAAAAAAGGTCTCTCAACGTTTTGCCATAGCTCGCATTGTTTCCGAGATATTTGCAGATTCAGCTCAAAGGATCGGGCCTGACGGACATATTTCGAGATATTTCTTCTTCTTGTTGTTCTTCTTCTGCACAGCTAAACTGGAAGTGGCATTTCCAGCTCGCAATAGCGCAGAGTTATCTCAAAGAAAGGGGCCACGGTGTTTCTGTATCTCTATTATGTTGGTGCGGCTTCGGAACTTTTAAATATCTTGATATATCTCGAGAACTACGCATCTGATCAAAAAATATCATAGAACATAAAAAGTAGGAAACTTAATTCTCTACAAAAAAGGTCTCTTAACATTTTGCCATAGCTCGCTTCGTTTCCGAGATATTTGCAGATTTATCTCAAGGGAAGGGGCCTGACGGACATATTTCGAGATATTTCTTCTTCTTGTTGTTCTTCTTCTGCACAGCTAAACTGGAAGTGGCATTTCCAGCTCGCGATAGTGCAGAGTTATCTCAAAGAAAGGGGCCACGGTGTTTCTGTACCTCTATTATGTTGGTGCGGCTTCGGAACTTTTAAATATCTCGATATATCTCGAAAACTACGGTTCTGATCTAAAAATATCATAGAACATAAATTGTAGGAAACATAATTCTCTACAAAAAAGGTCTCTTAACATTTTGCCATAGCTCGCTTCGTTTCCGAGATATTTGCAGATATATCTCAAGTGAAGGGGCCTGACGGACATATTTCGAGATATTTCTTCTTCTTGTTGTTCTTCTTCTGCACAGCTAAGCTGGAAGTGGCATTTGCGGCTCGCACTAGTGCAGAGTTATCTCAAAGAAAGGGGCCACGGTGTTTCTGTATCTCTATTATGTTGGTGCGGCTTCGGAACTTTTAAATATCTTGATATACCTCGAGAACTACGCATCTGATCAAAAAATATCATAGAACATAAAAAGTAGGAAACTTAATTCTCTACAAAAAAGGTCTCTTAACATTTTGCCATAGCTCGCTTCGTTTCCGAGATATTTGCAGATTTATCTCAAGGGAAGGGGCCTGACGGACATATTTCGAGATATTTCTTCTTCTTGTTGTTCTTCTTCTGCACAGCTAAGCTGGAAGTGGCATTTGTGGCTCGCACTAGTGCAGAGTTATCTCAAAGAAAGGGGCCACAGTGTTTCTGTATCTCTATTATGTTGGTGCGGCTTCGGAACTTTTAAATATCTTGATATATCTCGAGAACTACGCATCTGATCAAAAAATATCATAGAACATAAAAAGTAGGAAACTTAATTCTCTACAAAAAAGGTCTCTTAACATTTTGCCATAGCTCGCTTCGTTTCCGAGATATTTGCAGATTTATCTCAAGGGAAGGGGCCTGACGGACATATTTCGAGATATTTCTTCTTCTTGTTGTTCTTCTTCTGCACAGCTAAACTGGAAGTGGCATTTCGAGCTCGCGATAGTGCAGAGTTATCTCTAAGAAAGGGGCCACGGTGTTTCTGTATCTCTATTATATTGGTGCGGCTTCGGAACTTTAAAATATCTTGATATATCTCGAGAACTACCCATCTGATCAAAAAATATCATAGAACATAAAAAGTACGAAACTTAATTCTCTACAAATAAAGTCTGTTAACATTTTGCAATAGCTCGCTTTGTTTCCGAGATATTTGCAGATTTACCTCAAGGGAAGGGGCCTGACGGACATATTTCGAGATATTTCTTCATCTTGTAGTTCTTCTTCTGCACAGCTAAGCTGGACGTGGCATTTACAGCTCGCAATAGTGCAGAGTTATCTCAAAGAAAGGGGCCACGGTGTTTCTGGATCTCTATTATGTTGGTGCGGCTTCGGAACTTTTAAATACCTTGATATATTTCGAGAACTACGCATCTGATCAAAAAATATCATAGAACATAAAAAGTAGGAAACTTAATTCTCTACAAATAAAGTCTCTTAACATTTTGCCATAGCTCGCTTCGTTTCCGAGATATATGCAGATTTATCTCAAGGGAAGGGGCCTGACGGACATATTTCGAGATATTTCTTCTTCTTGTTATTCTTCTTCTGCACAGCTAAACTGGAAGTGGCATTTCCAGCTCGCAATAGCGCAGAGTTATCTCAAAGAAAGGGGCCACGGTGTTTCTGTATCTCTATTATGTTGGTGCGGCTTCGGAACTTTTAAATATCTTGATATATCTCGAGAACTACGCATCTGATCAAAAAATATCATAGAACATAAAAAGTAGGAAACTTAATTCTCTCCAAAAAGGTCTCTTAACATTTTGCCATAGCTCGCTTCGTTTCCGAGATATTTGCAGATTTATCTCAAGGGAAGGGGCCTGACGGACATATTTCGAGATATTTCTTCTTCTTGTTGTTCTTCTTCTGCACAGCTAAACTGGAAGTGGCATTTCCAGCTCGCGATAGTGCAGAGTTATCTCTAAGAAAGGGGCCACGGTGTTTCTGTATCTCTATTATATTGGCGCGGCTTCGGAACTTTAAAATATCTTGATATATCTCGAGAACTACCCATCTGATCAAAAAATATCTTAGAACATAAAAAGTAGGAAACTTAATTCTCTACAAATAAAGTCTGTTAACATTTTGCCATAGCTCGCTTCGTTTCCGAGATATTTGCAGATTCAGCTCAAAGGAACTGGCCTGACGGACATATTTCGAGATATTTCTTCTTCTTGTTGTTCTTCTTCTGCACAGCTAAGCTGGACGTGGCATTTCCAGCTCGCAATAGTGCAGAGTTATCTCAAAGAAAGGGGCCACGGTGTTTCTGTATCTCTATTATGTTGGTGCGGCTTCGGAACTTTTAAATACCTTGATATATCTCGAGAACTACGCATCTGATCAAAAAATATCATAGAACATAAAAAGTAGAAAACTTAATTCTCTACAAAAAAGGTCTCTTAACATTTTGCCATAGCTCGCTTCGTTTCCGAGATATTTGCAGATTTATCTCAAGGGAAGGGGCCTGACGGACATATTTCGAGATATTTCTTCTTCTTGTTGTTCTTCTTCTGCACAGCTAAGCTGGACGTGGCATTTACAGCTCGCAATAGTGCAGAGTTATCTCAAAGAAAGGGGCCACGGTGTTTCTGTATCTCTATTATGCTGGTGCGGCTTCGGAACTTTTAAATATCTCGATATATTTCGAGAACTACGCATCTGATCAAAAAATATCATAGAACATAAAAAGTAGGAAACTTAATTCTCTACAAATAAAGTCTCTTAACATTTTGCCATAGCTCGCTTCGTTTCCGAGATATTTGCAGATTTATCTCAAGGGAAGGGGCCTGACGGACATATTTCGAGATATTTCTTCTTCTTGTTGTTCTTCTTCTGCACAGCTAAACTGGAAGTGGCATTTCGAGCTCGCGATAGTGCAGAGTTATCTCTAAGAAAGGGGCCACGGTGTTTCTGTATCTCTATTATATTGGTGCGGCTTCGGAACTTTAAAATATCTTGATATATCTCGAGAACTACCCATCTGATCAAAAAATATCATAGAACATAAAAAGTACGAAACTTAATTCTCTACAAATAAAGTCTGTTAACATTTTGCAATAGCTCGCTTTGTTTCCGAGATATTTGCAGATTTACCTCAAGGGAAGGGGCCTGACGGACATATTTCGAGATATTTCTTCATCTTGTAGTTCTTCTTCTGCACAGCTAAGCTGGACGTGGCATTTACAGCTCGCAATAGTGCAGAGTTATCTCAAAGAAAGGGGCCACGGTGTTTCTGTATCTCTATTATGTTGGTGCGGCTTCGGAACTTTTAAATACCCTGATATATTTCGAGAACTACGCATCTGATCAAAAAATATCATAGAACATAAAAAGTAGGAAACTTAATTCTCTACAAATAAAGTCTCTTAACATTTTGCCATAGCTCGCTTCGTTTCCGAGATATATGCAGATTTATCTCAAGGGAAGGGGCCTGACGGACATATTTCGAGATATTTCTTCTTCTTGTTATTCTTCTTCTGCACAGCTAAACTGGAAGTGGCATTTCCAGCTCGCAATAGCGCAGAGTTATCTCAAAGAAAGGGGCCACGGTGTTTCTGTATCTCTATTATGTTGGTGCGGCTTCGGAACTTTTAAATATCTTGATATATCTCGAGAACTACGCATCTGATCAAAAAATATCATAGAACATAAAAAGTAGGAAACTTAATTCTCTCCAAAAAGGTCTCTTAACATTTTGCCATAGCTCGCTTCGTTTCCGAGATATTTGCAGATTTATCTCAAGGGAAGGGGCCTGACGGACATATTTCGAGATATTTCTTCTTCTTGTTGTTCTTCTTCTGCACAGCTAAACTGGAAGTGGCATTTCCAGCTCGCGATAGTGCAGAGTTATCTCTAAGAAAGGGGCCACGGTGTTTCTGTATCTCTATTATATTGGCGCGGCTTCGGAACTTTAAAATATCTTGATATATCTCGAGAACTACCCATCTGATCAAAAAATATCTTAGAACATAAAAAGTAGGAAACTTAATTCTCTACAAATAAAGTCTGTTAACATTTTGCCATAGCTCGCTTCGTTTCCGAGATATTTGCAGATTCAGCTCAAAGGAACTGGCCTGACGGACATATTTCGAGATATTTCTTCTTCTTGTTGTTCTTCTTCTGCACAGCTAAGCTGGACGTGGCATTTCCAGCTCGCAATAGTGCAGAGTTATCTCAAAGAAAGGGGCCACGGTGTTTCTGTATCTCTATTATGTTGGTGCGGCTTCGGAACTTTTAAATACCTTGATATATCTCGAGAACTACGCATCTGATCAAAAAATATCATAGAACATAAAAAGTAGAAAACTTAATTCTCTACAAAAAAGGTCTCTTAACATTTTGCCATAGCTCGCTTCGTTTCCGAGATATTTGCAGATTTATCTCAAGGGAAGGGGCCTGACGGACATATTTCGAGATATTTCTTCTTCTTGTTGTTCTTCTTCTGCACAGCTAAGCTGGACGTGGCATTTACAGCTCGCAATAGTGCAGAGTTATCTCAAAGAAAGGGGCCACGGTGTTTCTGTATCTCTATTATGCTGGTGCGGCTTCGGAACTTTTAAATATCTCGATATATCTCGAAAACTATGCTTCTGATCAAAAAATATCATAGAACGTAAATTGTAGGAAACATAATTCTCTACAAAAAAGGTCTCTTAAGATTTTGCCATAGCTCGTTTGGTTTCCGAGATATTTGCAGATATATCTCAAGGGATGGGGCCTGACGGACATATTTCGAGATATTTCTTCTTCTTGTTGTTCTTCTTCTGCACAGCTAAACTGGAAGTGGCATTTCCAGCTCGCAATAGTGCAGAGTTATCTCAATGAAAGGTGCCACGGTGTTTCTGTATCTCTATTATGTTGGTGCGGCTTCGGAACTTTTAAATATCTTGATATATTTCGAGAACTACGCATCTGATCAAAAAATATCATAGAACATAAAAAGTAGGAAACTTAATTCTCTACAAATAAAGTCTCTTAACATTTTGCCATAGCTCGCTTCGTTTCCGAGATATTTCCAGATTTATCTCAAGGGAAGGTGCCTGACGGACATATTTCGAGATATTTCTTCTTCTTGTTGTTCTTCTTCTGCACAGCTAAGCTGGAACTGGCATTTGCAGCTCGCAATAGTGCAGAGTTATCTCACATAAAGGGGCCACGGTGTTTCTGTATCTCTATTATGTTGGTGCGGCTTCGGAACTTTTAAATATCTTGATATATCTCGAAAACTACGCCTCTGATCCAAAAATATCATAGAGCATAAATAGTAGGAAACTTAATTTCCTACAAAAAAGGTCTCTTAATAGTTTGCCATAGCTCGCATTGTTTCCGACATATTTGCAGATTTAGCTCAAGGGAAGGGGCCTGACGGACATATTCCGAGATATTTCTTGTTCTTGTTGTGCTTCTCCTGCACAGCTAAGCTCGAACTGGCATTTGCAGCTCGCAATAGTGCAGAGTTATCTCACAGAAAGGGGCCACGGTGTTTCTGTATCTCTATTATGTTGGTGCGGCTGCGGAAGTTTTAAATATCTTGATATATCTCGAGAATTACGCATCTGATCCAAAAATATCATAGAACGTAACTTGTAGGAAACTTAATTCTCTACAAAAAAGGTCTCTTAAGATTTTGCCATAGCTCGCTTCGTTTCCGAGATATTTGCAGATTTATCTCAAGGGAAGGGGCCTGACGGACATATTTCGAGATATTTCTTCTTCTTGTTGTTCTTCTTCTGCACAGCTAAACTGGAAGTGGCATTACCAGCTCGCAATAGCGCAGAGTTATCTCAAAGAAAGGGGCCACGGTGTTTCTGTATCTCTATTATGTTGGTGCGGCTTCGGAACTTTTAAATATCTTGATATATTTCGAGAACTACGCATCTGATCAAAAAATATCATAGAACATAAAAAGTAGGAAACTTAATTCTCTACAAATAAAGTCTCTTAACATTTTGCCATAGCTCGCTTCGTTTCCGAGATATTTGCAGATTTATCTCAAGGGAAGGGGCCTGACGGACATATTTCGAGATATTTCTTCTTCTTGTTGTTCTTCTTCTGCACAGCTAAGCTGGAAGTGGCATTTGCAGCTCGCAATAGTGCAGAGTTATCTCAAAGAAAGAGGCCACGGTGTTTCTGTACCTCTATTATATTGGTGCAGCTTCGGAACTTTTAAATATCTTGATATATCTCGAGAACTACGCATCTGATCAAAAAATATCGTAGAACATAAAAAGTAGAAAACTTAATTCTCTACAAAAAAGGTCTCTTAACATTTTGCCATATCTCGCTTCGTTTCCGAGATATATGCAGATTTATCTCAAGGGAAGGGGCCTGACGGACATATTTCGAGATATTTCTTCTTCTTGTTGTTCTTCTTCTGCACAGCTAAGCTGGAACTGGCATTTGCAGCTCGCAATAGTGCAGAGTTATCTCAAAGAAAGGGGCCACGGTGTTTCTGTATCTTTATTATGTTGTTGCGGTTTCGGAACCTTAAAATATCTCCATATATCTCGAAAACTACGCATCTGATCAAAAAATATCATAGAACATAAATAGTAGGAAACTTAATTTCCTACAAAAAAGGTCTCTCAACGTTTTGCCATAGCTCGCATTGTTTCCGAGATATTTGCAGATTCAGCTCAAAGGATCGGGCCTGACGGACATATTTCGAGATATTTCTTCTTCTTGTTGTTCTTCTTCTGCACAGCTAAACTGGAAGTGGCATTTCCAGCTCGCAATAGCGCAGAGTTATCTCAAAGAAAGGGGCCACGGTGTTTCTGTATCTCTATTATGTTGGTGCGGCTTCGGAACTTTTAAATATCTTGATATATCTCGAGAACTACGCATCTGATCAAAAAATATCATAGAACATAAAAAGTAGGAAACTTAATTCTCTACAAAAAAGGTCTCTTAACATTTTGCCATAGCTCGCTTCGTTTCCGAGATATTTGCAGATATATCTCAAGGGAAGGGGCCTGACGGACATATTTCGAGATATTTCTTCTGCTTGTTGTTCTTCTTCTGCACAGCTAAGCTGGAAGTGGCATTTGCAGCTCGCAATAGTGCAGACTTATCTCAATGAAAGGGGCCACGGTGTTTCTGTATCTCTATTATGTTGGTGCGGCTTCGGAACTTTTAAATATCTTGATATATCTCGAGAACTACGCATCTGATCAAAAAATATCATAGAACATAAAAAGTAGGAAACTTAATAGTGCAGAGTTATCTCAAAGAAAGGGGCCGCGGTGTTTCTGTATCTCTATTATGTTGGTGCGGCTTCGGAACTTTTAAATATCTCGATATATCTCGAAAACTAGGCTTCTGATCAAAGAATATCATAGAACATAAATTGTAGGAAACATAATTCTCTACAAAAAACGTCTCTCAACATTTTGCCATAGCTCGCTTCGTTTCCGAGATATTTGCAGATATATCTCAAGGGAAGGGGCCTGACGGACATATTTCGAGATATTTCTTCTTCTTGTTGTACTTCTTCTGCACAGCTAAGCTGGAAGTGGCATTTGCGGCTCGCACTAGTGCAGAGTTATCTCAAAGGAAGGGGCCACGGTGTTTCTGTATCTCTATTATGTTGGTGCGGCTTCGGAACTTTTAAATATCTCGATATATCTCGAAAACTACGCTTCTGATCAAAAAATATCATAGAACATAAATTGTAGGAAACATAATTCTCTACCAAAAAGGTCTCTTAACATTTTGCCATACCTCGCTTCGTTTCCGAGATATTTGCAGATATATCTCAAGGGAAGGGGCCTGACGGACATATTTCGAGATATTTCTTCTTCTTGTTGTTCTTCCTCTGCACAGCTAAGCTGGAAGTGGCATTTGCAGCTCGCAATAGTGCAGAGTTATCTCAAAGAAAGGGGCCACGGTGTTTCTGTATCTCTATTATGTTGGTGCGGCTTCGGAACTTTTAAATATCTTGATATATCTCGAGAACTACGCATCTGATCAAAAAATATCATAGAACATAAAAAGTAGGAAACTTAATTCTCTACAAAAAAGGTCTCTTAACATTTTGCCATAGCTCGCTTCGTTTCCGAGATATTTGCAGATTTATCTCAAGGGAAGGGGCCTGACGGACATATTTCGAGATATTTCTTCTTCTTGTTGTTCTTCTTCTGCACAGCTCAGTTGGAGGTGGCATTTGCAGCTCGCAATAGTGCAGAGTTATCTCAAAGAAAGGGGCCACGGTGTTTCTGTATCTCTATTATGTTGGTGCGGCTTCGGAACTTTTAAATATCTTGATATATCTCGAGAACTACGCATCTGATCAAAAAATATCATAGAACATAAAAAGTAGGAAACTTAATTCTCCACAAAAAAGGTCTCTTAACATTTTGCCATAGCTCGCTTCGTTTCCGAGATATTTGCAGATTTATCTCAAGGGAAGGGGCCTGACGGACATATTTCGAGATATTTCTTCTTCTTGTTGTCCTTCTTCTGCACAGCTAAGCCGGAAGTGGCATTTACAGCTCGCAATAGTGCAGAGTTATCTCAAAGAAAGGGGCCACGGTGTTTCTGTATCTCTATTATGTTGGTGCGGCTTCGGAACTTTTAAATATCGATATATCTCGAGAACTACGCATCTGATCAAAAAATATCATAGAACATAAAAAGTAGGAAACTTAATTCTCTACAAAAAAGGTCTCTTAACATTTTGCCATAGCTCGCTTCGTTTCCGAGATATTTGCAGATATATCTCAAGGGAAGGGGCCTGACAGACATATTTCGAGATATTTCTTCTTCTTGTTGTTCTTCTTCTGCACAGCTAAACTGGAAGTGGCATTTCCAGGTCGCAATAGTGCAGAGTTATCTCAATGAAAGGGGCCACGGTGTTTCTGTATCTCTATTATTGTTGGTGCGGCTTCGGAACTTTTAAATATCTTGATATATCTCGAGAACTACGCATCTGATCAAAAAATATCATAGAACATAAAAAGTAGGAAACTTAATTCTCTACAAAAAAGGTCTCTTAACATTTTGCCATAGCTCGCTTCGTTTCCGAGATATTTGCAGATTTATCTCAAGGGAAGGGGCCTGACGGACATATTTCGAGATATTTCTTCTTCTTGTTGTTCTTCTTCTGCACAGCTAAGCTGGAAGTGGCATTTGTGGCTCGCACTAGTGCAGAGTTATCTCAAAGAAAGGGGCCACAGTGTTTCTGTATCTCTATTATGTTGGTGCGGCTTCGGAACTTTTAAATATCTTGATATATCTCGAGAACTACGCATCTGATCAAAAAATATCATAGAACATAAAAAGTAGGAAACTTAATTCTCTACAAAAAAGGTCTCTTAACATTTTGCCATAGCTCGCTTCGTTTCCGAGATATTTGCAGATTCAGCTCAAAGGAACGGGCCTGACGGACATATTTCGAGATATTTCTTCTTCTTGTTGTTCTTCTTCTGCACAGCTAAGCTGGAAGTGGCATTTGCACCTCGCAATAGTGCAGAGTTATCTCAAAGAAAGGGGCCACGGTGTTTCTGTATCTCTATTATGTTGGTGCGGCTTCGGAACTTTTAAATATCTTGATATATCTCGAGAACTACGCATCTGATCAAAAAATATCATAGAACATAAAAAGTAGGAAACTTAATTCTCTACAAAAAAGGTCTCTTAACATTTTGCCATAGCTCGCTTCGTTTCCGAGATATTTGCAGATTTATCTCAAGGGAAGGGGCCTGACGGACATATTTCGAGATATTTCTTCTTCTTGTTGTTCTTCTTCTGCACAGCTAAGCTGGAAGTGGCATTTGCGGCTCGCACTAGTGCAGAGTTATCTCAAAGAAAGGGGCCACGGTGTTTCTGTATCTCTATTATGTTGGTGCGGCTTCGGAACTTTTAAATATCTTGATATATCTCGAGAACTACGCATCTGATCAAAAAATATCATAGAACATAAAAAGTAGGAAACTTAATTCTCTACAAAAAAGGTCTCTTAACATTTTGCCATAGCTCGCTTCGTTTCCGAGATATTTGCAGATATATCTCAAGGGAAGGGGCCTGACAGACATATTTCGAGATATTTCTTCTTCTTGTTGTTCTTCTTCTGCACAGCTAAACTGGAAGTGGCATTTCCAGGTCGCAATAGTGCAGAGTTATCTCAATGAAAGGGGCCACGGTGTTTCTGTATCTCTATTATTGTTGGTGCGGCTTCGGAACTTTTAAATATCTTGATATATCTCGAGAACTACGCATCTGATCAAAAAATATCATAGAACATAAAATGTAGGAAACTTAATTCTCTACAAAAAACGTCTCTTAACATTTTGCCATAGCTCGCTTCGTTTCCGAGATATTTGCAGATTTATCTCAAGGGAAGGGGCCTAACGGACATATTTCGAGATATTTCTTCTTCTTGTTGTTCTTTTTCTGCACAGCTAAACTGGAAGTGGCATTTCCAGCTCGCAATAGTGCAGAGTTATCTCAAAGAGAAGGGCCACGGTGTTTCTGTATCTCTATTATGTTGGTGCGGCTTCGGAAATTTTAAATATCTTGATATATCTCGAGAACTACGCATCTGATCAAAAAATATCATAGAACATAAAAAGTAGGAAACTTAATAGTGCAGAGTTATCTCAAAGAAAGGGGCCACGGTGTTTCTGTATCTCTATTATGTTGGTGCGGCTTCGGAACTTTTAAATATCTTGATATATCTCGAGAACTACGCGTCTGATCAAAAAATATCATAGAACATAAAAAGTAGGAAACGTAATTCTCTACAAAAATGGTCTCTTAACATTTTACCATAGCTCGCTTCGTTTCCGAGATATTTGCAGATTTATCTCAAGGGAAGGGGCCTGACGGACATATTTCGAGATATTTCTTCTTCTTGTTGTTCTTCTTCTGCACAGCTAAACTGGAAGTGGCATTTCCAGCTCGCAATAGTGCAGAGTTATCTCAAAGAGAGGGGCCACGGTGTTTCTGTATCTCTATTATGTTGGTGCGGCTTCGGAACTTTTAAATATCTTGATATATCTCGAGAACTACGCATCTGATCAAAAAGTATCATAGAACATAAATAGTAGGAAACTTAATTCTCTATAAAAAAGGTCTCTTAACATTTTGCCATAGCTCGCTTCGTTTCCGAGATATTTGCAGATTTATCTCAAGGGAAGGGGCCTGACGGACATATTTCGAGATATTTCTTCTTCTGCACAGCTAAGCTGGAAGTGGCATTTACGGCTCGCACTAGTGCAGAGTTATCTCAAAGAAAGGGGCCACGGTATTTCTGTATCTCTATTATGTTGGTGCGGTTTCGGAACTTTTAAATATCTTGATATATCTCGAGAACTACGCATCTGAACAAAAAATATCATAGTACATAAAAAGTATTAAACTTAATTCTCTACAAAAAAGGTTTCTCAACATTTTGCCATAGCTCGCTTCGTTTCCGAGATATTTGCAGATTTATCTCAAGGGAAGGGGCCTGACGGACATATTTCGAGATATTTCTTCTTCTTGTTGTTCTTCTTCTGCACAGCTAAGCTGGAAGTGGCATTTGCAGCTCGCAATAGTGCAGACTTATCTCAATGAAAGGGGCCACGGTGTTTCTGTATCTCTATTATGTTGGTGCGGCTTCGGAACTTTTAAATATCTTGATATATCTCGAGAACTACGCATCTGATCAAAAAATATCATAGAACATAAAAAGTAGGAAACTTAATTCTCTACAAAAAAGGTCTCTTAACATTTTGCCATAGCTCGCTTCGTTTCCGAGATATTTGCAGATTTATCTCAAGGGAAGGGGCCTAACGGACATATTTCGAGATATTTCTTCTTCTTGTTGTTCTTCTTCTGCACAGCTAAACTGGAAGTGGCATTTCCAGCTCGCAATAGTGCAGAGTTATCTCAAAGAGAGGGGCCACGGTGTTTCTGTATCCCTATTATGTTGGTGCGGCTTCGGAACTTTTAAATATCTTGATATATCTCGAGAACTACGCATCTGATCAAAAAGTATCATAGAACATAGATAGTAGGAAACTTAATTCTCTACAAAAAAGGTCTCTTAACATTTTGCCATAGCTCGCTTCGTTTCCGAGATATTTGCAGATTTATCTCAAGGGAAGGGGCCTGACGGACATATTTCGAGATATTTCTTCTTCTTGTTGTTCTTCTTCTGCACAGCTAAGCTGGAAGTGGCATTTGTGGCTCGCACTAGTGCAGAGTTATCTCAAAGAAAGGGGCCACAGTGTTTCTGTATCTCTATTATGTTGGTGCGGCTTCGGAACTTTTAAATATCTTGATATATCTCGAGAACTACGCATCTGATCAAAAAATATCATAGAACATAAAAAGTAGGAAACTTAATTCTCTACAAAAAAGGTCTCTTAACATTTTGCCATAGCTCGCTTCGTTTCCGAGATATTTGCAGATTCAGCTCAAAGGAACGGGCCTGACGGACATATTTCGAGATATTTCTTCTTCTTGTTGTTCTTCTTCTGCACAGCTAAGCTGGAAGTGGCATTTGCACCTCGCAATAGTGCAGAGTTATCTCAAAGAAAGGGGCCACGGTGTTTCTGTATCTCTATTATGTTGGCGCGGCTTCGGAACTTTTAAATATCTCGATATATCTCGAAAACTACGCTTCTGATCAAAAAATATCGTAGAACATAAAAAGTAGGAAACTTAATTCTCTACAAAAAAGGTCTCTTAACATTTTGCCATGGCTCGCTTCGTTTCCGAGATATTTGCAGATATATCTCAAGGGAAGGGGCCTGACGGACATATTTCGAGATATTTCTTCTTCTTGTTGTTCTTCTTCTGCACAGCTAAGCTGGAAGTGGCATTTGCAGCTCGCAATAGTGCAGAGTTATCTCAAAGAAGGGGGCCACGGTGTTTCTGTATCTCTATTATGTTGGTGCAGCTTCGGTACTTTTAAATATCTCGATATATCTCGATAACTACGCTTCTGATCAAAAAATATCATAGAACATAAATTGTAGGAAACATAATTCTCTACAAAAAAGGTCTCTCAACGTTTTGCCATAGCTCGCTTCGTTTCCGAGATATTTGCAGATTTATCTCAAGGGAAGGGGCCTGACGGAAATATTTCGAGATATTTCTTCTTCTTGTTGTTCTTCTTCGGCACAGCTAAGCTGGAAGTGGCATTTGCAGCTCGCAATAGTGCAGAGTTATCTCAAAGAACGGGGCCACGGTGTTTCTGTATCTCTATTATGTTGGTGCGGCTTCGGAACTTTTAAATATCTTGATATATCTCGAGAACTACGCATCTGATCAAAAAATATCATAGAACATAAAAAGTAGGAAACTTAATTCTCTACAAAAAAGGTCTCTTAACATTTTGTCATAGCTCGCTTCGTTTCCGAGATATTTGCAGATTTATCTCAAGGGAAGGGGCCTGACGGACATATTTCGAGATATTTCTTCTTCTTGTTGTTCTTCTTCTGCACAGCTAAGCTGGAAGTGGCATTTGCGGCTCGCACTAGTGCAGAGTTATCTCAAAGAAAGGGGCCACGGTGTTTCTGTATCTCTATTATGGTGGTGCAGCTTCGGAACTTTTAAATATCTCGATATATCTCGAAAACTACGCTTCTGATCAAAAAATATCATAGAACATAAATTGTAGGAAACATAATTCTCTACCAAAAAGGTCTCTTAACATTTTGCCATACCTCGCTTCGTTTCCGAGATATTTGCAGATATATCTCAAGGGAAGGGGCCTGACGGACATATTTCGAGATATTTCTTCTTCTTGTTGTTCTTCCTCTGCACAGCTAAGCTGGAAGTGGCATTTGCAGCTCGCAATAGTGCAGAGTTATCTCAAAGAAAGGGGCCACGGTGTTTCTGTATCTCTATTATGTTGGTGCGGCTTCGGAACTTTTAAATATCTTGATATATCTCGAGAACTACGCATCTGATCAAAAAATATCATAGAACATAAAAAGTAGGAAACTTAATTCTCTACAAAAAAGGTCTCTTAACATTTTGCCATAGCTCGCTTCGTTTCCGAGATATTTGCAGATTTATCTCAAGGGAAGGGGCCTGACGGACATATTTCGAGATATTTCTTCTTCTTGTTGTTCTTCTTCTGCACAGCTAAGTTGGAGGTGGCATTTGCAGCTCGCAATAGTGCAGAGTTATCTCAAAGAAAGGGGCCACGGTGTTTCTGTATCTCTATCATGTTGGTGCGGCTTCGGAACTTTTAAATATCTTGATATATCTCGAGAACTACGCATCTGATCAAAAAATATCATAGAACATAAAAAGTAGGAAACTTAATTCTCTACAAAAAAGGTCTCTTAACATTTTGCCATAGCTCGCTTCGTTTCCGAGATATTTGCAGATATATCTCAAGGGAAGGGGCCTGACAGACATATTTCGAGATATTTCTTCTTCTTGTTGTTCTTCTTCTGCACAGCTAAACTGGAAGTGGCATTTCCAGGTCGCAATAGTGCAGAGTTATCTCAAAGAAAGGGGCCACGGTGTTTCTGTATCTCTATTATGTTGGTGCGGCTTCGGAACTTTTAAATATCTTGATATATCTCGAGAACTACGCATCTGATCAAAAAATATCATAGAACATAAAAAGTAGGAAACATAATTCCATACAAAAAAGGTGTCTTAACATTTTGCCATAGCTCGCTTCGTTTCCGAGATATTTGCAGATTTATCTCAAGGGAAGGGGACTGACGGACATATTTCGAGATATTTCTTCTTCTTGTTTTTCTTCTTCTGCACAGCTAAGCTGGAAGTGGCATTTGCAGCTCGCAATAGTGCACAGTTATCTCAAAGAAAGGGGCCACGGTGTTTCTGTATCTCTATTATGTTGGTGCGGCTTCGGAACTTTTAAATATCTCGATATATCTCGAGAACTACGCATCTCATCAAAAAATATCATAGAACGCAAAAAGTAGGAAACTTAATTCTCTACAAATAAGGTCTCTTAACATTTTGGCATAGCTCGCTTCGTTTCCGAGATATTTGCAGATTTATCTCAAGGGAAGGGGCCTGACGGACATATTTCGAGATATTTCTTCTTCTTGTTGTTCTTCTTCTGCACAGCTAAGCTGGAACTGGCATTTGCGGCTCGCACTAGTGCAGAGTTATCTCAAAGAAAGGGGCCACGGTGTTTCTGTATCCCTATTATGTTGGTGCGGCTTCGGAACTTTTAAATATCTCGATATATCTCGAAAACTACGCTTCTGATCAAAAAATATCATAGAACATAAATTGTAGGAAACATAATTCTCTATAAAAAAGGTCTCTTAACATTTTGCCATAGCTCGCTTCGTTTCCGAGATATTTGCAGATTTATCTCGAGGGAAGGGGCCTGACGGACATATTTCGAGATATTTCTTCTTCTTGTTGTTCTTCTTCTGCACAGCTAAGCTGGAAGTGGCATTTGCGGCTCGCACTAGTGCAGAGTTATCTCAAAGAAAGGGGCCACGGTGTTTCTGTATCCCTATTATGTTGGTGCGGCTTCGGAACTTTTAAATATCTCGATATATCTCGAAAACTACGCTTCTGATCAAAAAATATCATAGAACATAAATTGTAGGAAACATAATTCTCTATAAAAAATGCCTCTTAACATTTTGCCATAGCTCGCTTCGTTTCCGAGATATTTGCAGATTTATCTCGAGGGAAGGGGCCTGACGGACATATTTCGAGATATTTCGTCTTCTTGTTGTTCTTCTTCTGCACAGCTAAGCTGGAAGCGGCATTTGCGGCTCGCACTAGTGCAGAGTTATCTCAAAGAAAGGGGCCACGGTGTTTCTGTATCTCTATTATGTTGGTGCAGCTTCGGATCTTTTAAATATCTCGATATATCTCGAAAACTACGCTTCTGATCAAAAAATATCATAGAACATAAATTGTAGGAAACATAATTCCCTACAAAAAAGGTCTCTTAACATTTTGCCATAGCTCGTTTCGTTTCCGAGATATTTGCAGATATATCTCAAGGGAAGGGGCCTGACGGACATATTTCGAGATATTTCCTCTTCTTGTTGTTCTTCTTCTGCACAGCTAAACTGGAAGTGGCATTTCCAGCTCGCAATAGCGCAGAGTTATCTCAAAGAAAGGGGCCACGGTGTATCTGTATCTCTATTATGTTGGTGTGGCTTCGGAACTTTTAAATATCTTGATATATCTCGAGAACTACGCATCTGATCAAAAAATATCATAGAACATAAAAAGTAGGAAACTTAATTCTCTACAAATAAGGTCTCTTAACATTTTGCCATAGCTCGCTTCGTTTCCGAGATATTTGCAGATTTATCTCAAGGGAAGGGGCCTGACGGACATATTTCGAGATATTTCTTCTTCTTGTTGTTCTTCTTCTGCACAGCTAAGCTGGAAGTGGCATTTGCAGCTCGCAATAGTGCAGAGTTATCTCAAAGAAAGGGGCCACGGTGTTTCTGTATCTCTATTATGTTGGTGCGGCTTCGGAACTTTTAAATATCTTGATATATCTCGAGAACTACGCATCTGTTCAAAAAATATCATAGAACATAAAAAGTAGGAAACTTAATTCTCTACAAAAAAGGTCTCTTAACATTTTGCCATAGCTCGCTTCGTTTCCGAGATATTTGCAGATTTATCTCGAGGGAAGGGGCCTGACGGACATATTTCGAGATATTTCGTCTTCTTGTTGTTCTTCTTCTGCACAGCTAAGCTGGAAGCGGCATTTGCGGCTCGCACTAGTGCAGAGTTATCTCAAAGAAAGGGGCCACGGTGTTTCTGTATCTCTATTATGTTGGTGCAGCTTCGGATCTTTTAAATATCTCGATATATCTCGAAAACTACGCTTCTGATCAAAAAATATCAGAGAACGTAGATTGTAGGAAACATAATTCTCTACAAAAAAGGTCTCTTAACATTTTGCCGTAGCTCGCTTCGTTTCCGAGATATTTGCAGATTTATCTCAAGGGAAGGGGCCTGACGGACATATTTCGAGATATTTCTTCTTCTTGTTGTTCTTCTTCTGCACAGCTAAGCTGGAAGTGGCATTTGCAGCTCGCAATAGTGCAGAGTTATCGCAAAGAAAGGGGCCACGGTGTTTCTGTATCTCTATTATGTTGGTGCGGCTTCGGAACTTTTAAATATCTTGATATATCTCGAGAACTACGCATTTGATCAAAAAATATCATAGAACATAAAAAGTAGGAAACCTAATTTTCTACAAAAAAGGTCTCTTAACATTTTGCCGTAGCTCGCTTCGTTTCCGAGATATTTGCAGATTTATCTCAAGGGAAGGGGCCTGACGGACATATTTCGAGATATTTCTTCTTCTTGTTGTTCTTCTTCTGCACAGCTAAGCTGGAAGTGGCATTTGCAGCGCGCAATCGTGCAGAGTTATCTCAAAGAAAGGGGCCACGGTGTTTCTGTATCTCTATTATGTTGGTGCGGCTTCGGAACTTTTAAATATCTTGATATATCTCGAGAACTACGCATCTGATCAAAAAATATCATAGAACATAAAAAGTAGGAAACCTAATTTTCTACAAAAAAGGTCTCTTAACATTTTGCCGTAGCTCGCATCGTTTCCGAGATATTTGCAGATTTATCTCAAGGGAAGGGGCCTGACGGACATATTTCGAAATATTTCTTATTCTTGTTGTTCTTCTTCTGCACAGCTAAGCTGGAAGTGGCATTTGCAGCTCGCAATAGTGCAGAGTTATCTCAAAGAAAGGGGCCACGGTGTTTCTGTACCTCTATTATGTTGGTGCAGCTTCGGAGCTTTTAAATATCTTGATATATCTCGAGAACTACGCATCTGAACAAAAAATATCATAGAACATAAAAAGTAGGAAACTTAATTCTCTACAAAAAAGGTCTCTTAACATTTTGCCATAGCTCGCTTCGTTTCCGAGATATTTGCAGATTTATCTCAAGGGAAGGGGCCTGACGGACATATTTCGAGATATTTCTTCTTCTTGTTGTTCTTCTTCTGCACAGCTAAGCTGGAAGTGGCATTTGCTGCGCGCAATAGTGCAGAGTTATCTCAAAGAAAGGGGCCACGGTGTTTCTGTATCTCTATTATGTTGGTGCGGCTTCGGAACTTTTAAATATCTTGATATATCTCGAGAACTACGCATCTGATCAAGAAATATCATAAAACATAAAAAGTAGAAAACTTAATTCTCTACAAAAAAGGTCTCTTAACATTTTCCCATAGCTGGCATCGTTTCCGAGATATTGGCAGATTTAGCTCAAGGGAAGGGGCCTGACGGACATATTCCGAGATATTTCTTCTTCTTGTTGTTCCTCTTCTGCACAGCTAAGCTGGAAGTGGCATTTGCAGGTCGCAATAGTGCAGAGTTATCTCAAAGAAAGGGGCCACGGTGTTTCTGTATCTCTATTATGTTGGTGCGGCTTCGGAACTTTTAAATATCTTGATATATCTCGAGAACTACGCATCTGTTCAAAAAATATCATAGAACATAAAAAGTAGGAATCCTAATTTTCTACAAAAAAGGTCTCTTAACATTTTGCCGTAGCTCGCTTCGTTTCTGAGAGATTTGCAGATTTATCTCAAGGGAAGGGGCCTGACGGACATATTTCCAGATATTTCTTCTTCTTGTTGTTCTTCTTCTGCACAGCTAAGCTGGAACTGGCATTTGCGGCTCGCACTAGTGCAGAGTTATCTCAAAGAAAGGGGCCACGGTGTTTCTGTATCCCTATTATGTTGGTGCGGCTTCGGAACTTTTAAATATCTCGATATATCTCGAAAACTACGCTTCTGATCAAAAAATATCATAGAACATAAATTGTAGGAAACATAATTCTCTATAAAAAAGGTCTCTTAACATTTTGCCATAGCTCGCTTCGTTTCCGAGATATTTGCAGATTTATCTCGAGGGAAGGGGCCTGACGGACATATTTCGAGATATTTCTTCTTCTTGTTGTTCTTCTTCTGCACAGCTAAGCTGGAAGTGGCATTTGCGGCTCGCACTAGTGCAGAGTTATCTCAAAGAAAGGGGCCACGGTGTTTCTGTATCCCTATTATGTTGGTGCGGCTTCGGAACTTTTAAATATCTCGATATATCTCGAAAACTACGCTTCTGATCAAAAAATATCATAGAACATAAATTGTAGGAAACATAATTCTCTATAAAAAATGCCTCTTAACATTTTGCCATAGCTCGCTTCGTTTCCGAGATATTTGCAGATTTATCTCGAGGGAAGGGGCCTGACGGACATATTTCGAGATATTTCGTCTTCTTGTTGTTCTTCTTCTGCACAGCTAAGCTGGAAGCGGCATTTGCGGCTCGCACTAGTGCAGAGTTATCTCAAAGAAAGGGGCCACGGTGTTTCTGTATCTCTATTATGTTGGTGCAGCTTCGGATCTTTTAAATATCTCGATATATCTCGAAAACTACGCTTCTGATCAAAAAATATCATAGAACATAAATTGTAGGAAACATAATTCCCTACAAAAAAGGTCTCTTAACATTTTGCCATAGCTCGTTTCGTTTCCGAGATATTTGCAGATATATCTCAAGGGAAGGGGCCTGACGGACATATTTCGAGATATTTCCTCTTCTTGTTGTTCTTCTTCTGCACAGCTAAACTGGAAGTGGCATTTCCAGCTCGCAATAGCGCAGAGTTATCTCAAAGAAAGGGGCCACGGTGTATCTGTATCTCTATTATGTTGGTGTGGCTTCGGAACTTTTAAATATCTTGATATATCTCGAGAACTACGCATCTGATCAAAAAATATCATAGAACATAAAAAGTAGGAAACTTAATTCTCTACAAATAAGGTCTCTTAACATTTTGCCATAGCTCGCTTCGTTTCCGAGATATTTGCAGATTTATCTCAAGGGAAGGGGCCTGACGGACATATTTCGAGATATTTCTTCTTCTTGTTGTTCTTCTTCTGCACAGCTAAGCTGGAAGTGGCATTTGCAGCTCGCAATAGTGCAGAGTTATCTCAAAGAAAGGGGCCACGGTGTTTCTGTATCTCTATTATGTTGGTGCGGCTTCGGAACTTTTAAATATCTTGATATATCTCGAGAACTACGCATCTGTTCAAAAAATATCATAGAACATAAAAAGTAGGAAACTTAATTCTCTACAAAAAAGGTCTCTTAACATTTTGCCATAGCTCGCTTCGTTTCCGAGATATTTGCAGATTTATCTCGAGGGAAGGGGCCTGACGGACATATTTCGAGATATTTCGTCTTCTTGTTGTTCTTCTTCTGCACAGCTAAGCTGGAAGCGGCATTTGCGGCTCGCACTAGTGCAGAGTTATCTCAAAGAAAGGGGCCACGGTGTTTCTGTATCTCTATTATGTTGGTGCAGCTTCGGATCTTTTAAATATCTCGATATATCTCGAAAACTACGCTTCTGATCAAAAAATATCAGAGAACGTAGATTGTAGGAAACATAATTCTCTACAAAAAAGGTCTCTTAACATTTTGCCGTAGCTCGCTTCGTTTCCGAGATATTTGCAGATTTATCTCAAGGGAAGGGGCCTGACGGACATATTTCGAGATATTTCTTCTTCTTGTTGTTCTTCTTCTGCACAGCTAAGCTGGAAGTGGCATTTGCAGCTCGCAATAGTGCAGAGTTATCGCAAAGAAAGGGGCCACGGTGTTTCTGTATCTCTATTATGTTGGTGCGGCTTCGGAACTTTTAAATATCTTGATATATCTCGAGAACTACGCATTTGATCAAAAAATATCATAGAACATAAAAAGTAGGAAACCTAATTTTCTACAAAAAAGGTCTCTTAACATTTTGCCGTAGCTCGCTTCGTTTCCGAGATATTTGCAGATTTATCTCAAGGGAAGGGGCCTGACGGACATATTTCGAGATATTTCTTCTTCTTGTTGTTCTTCTTCTGCACAGCTAAGCTGGAAGTGGCATTTGCAGCGCGCAATCGTGCAGAGTTATCTCAAAGAAAGGGGCCACGGTGTTTCTGTATCTCTATTATGTTGGTGCGGCTTCGGAACTTTTAAATATCTTGATATATCTCGAGAACTACGCATCTGATCAAAAAATATCATAGAACATAAAAAGTAGGAAACCTAATTTTCTACAAAAAAGGTCTCTTAACATTTTGCCGTAGCTCGCATCGTTTCCGAGATATTTGCAGATTTATCTCAAGGGAAGGGGCCTGACGGACATATTTCGAAATATTTCTTATTCTTGTTGTTCTTCTTCTGCACAGCTAAGCTGGAAGTGGCATTTGCAGCTCGCAATAGTGCAGAGTTATCTCAAAGAAAGGGGCCACGGTGTTTCTGTACCTCTATTATGTTGGTGCAGCTTCGGAGCTTTTAAATATCTTGATATATCTCGAGAACTACGCATCTGAACAAAAAATATCATAGAACATAAAAAGTAGGAAACTTAATTCTCTACAAAAAAGGTCTCTTAACATTTTGCCATAGCTCGCTTCGTTTCCGAGATATTTGCAGATTTATCTCAAGGGAAGGGGCCTGACGGACATATTTCGAGATATTTCTTCTTCTTGTTGTTCTTCTTCTGCACAGCTAAGCTGGAAGTGGCATTTGCTGCGCGCAATAGTGCAGAGTTATCTCAAAGAAAGGGGCCACGGTGTTTCTGTATCTCTATTATGTTGGTGCGGCTTCGGAACTTTTAAATATCTTGATATATCTCGAGAACTACGCATCTGATCAAGAAATATCATAAAACATAAAAAGTAGAAAACTTAATTCTCTACAAAAAAGGTCTCTTAACATTTTCCCATAGCTGGCATCGTTTCCGAGATATTGGCAGATTTAGCTCAAGGGAAGGGGCCTGACGGACATATTCCGAGATATTTCTTCTTCTTGTTGTTCCTCTTCTGCACAGCTAAGCTGGAAGTGGCATTTGCAGGTCGCAATAGTGCAGAGTTATCTCAAAGAAAGGGGCCACGGTGTTTCTGTATCTCTATTATGTTGGTGCGGCTTCGGAACTTTTAAATATCTTGATATATCTCGAGAACTACGCATCTGTTCAAAAAATATCATAGAACATAAAAAGTAGGAATCCTAATTTTCTACAAAAAAGGTCTCTTAACATTTTGCCGTAGCTCGCTTCGTTTCTGAGAGATTTGCAGATTTATCTCAAGGGAAGGGGCCTGACGGACATATTTCCAGATATTTCTTCTTCTTGTTGTTCTTCTTCTGCACAGCTGAGCTGGAAGTGGCATTTGCAGCGCGCAATCGTGCAGAGTTATCTCAAAGAAAGGGGCCACGGTGTTTCTGTATCTCTATTATGTTGGTGCGGCTTCGGAACTTTTAAATATCTTGATATATCTCGAGAACTACGCATCTGTTCAAAAAATATCATAGAACATAAAAAGTAGGAATCCTAATTTTCTACAAAAAAGGTCTCTTAACATTTTGCCGTAGCTCGCTTCGTTTCTGAGATATTTGCAGATTTATCTCAAGGGAAGGGGCCTGACGGACATATTTCCAGATATTTCTTCTTCTTGTTGTTCTTCTTCTGCACAGCTAAGCTGGAAGTGGCATTTGCAGCTCGCAATAGTGCAGAGTTATTGCAAAGAAAGGGGCCACGGTGTTTCTGTATCTCTATTATGTTGGTGCGGCTTCGGAACTTTTAAATATCTTGATATATCTCGAGAACTACGCATCTGATCAAAAAATATCATAGAACATAAAAAGTAGGAAACCTAATTTTCTACAAAAAAGGTCTCTTAACATTTTGCCGTAGCTCGCATCGTTTCCGAGATATTTGCAGATTTATCTCAAGGGAAGGGGCCTGACGGACATATTTCGAAATATTTCTTATTCTTGTTGTTCTTCTTCTGCACAGCTAAGCTGGAAGTGGCATTTGCAGCTCGCAATAGTGCAGAGTTATCTCAAAGAAAGGGGCCACGGTGTTTCTGTACCTCTATTATGTTGGTGCAGCTTGGGAGCTTTTAAATATCTTGATATATCTCGAGAACTACGCATCTGAACAAAAAATATCATAGAACATAAAAAGTAGGAAACCTAATTCTCTACAAAAAGGGTCTCTTAACATTTTGCCATAGCTCGCTTCGTTTCCGAGATATTTGCAGATTTATCTCAAGGGAAGGGGCCTGACGGACATATTTCGAGATATTTCTTCTTCTTGTTGTTCTTCTTCTGCACAGCTAAGCTGGAAGTGGCATTTGCTGCGCGCAATAGTGCAGAGTTATCTCAAAGAAAGGGGCCACGGTGTTTCTGTATCTCTATTATGTTGGTGCGGCTTCGGAACTTTTAAATATCTTGATATATCTCGAGAACTACGCATCTGATCAAGAAATATCATAAAACATAAAAAGTAGAAAACTTAATTCTCTACAAAAAAGGTCTCTTAACATTTTCCCATAGCTGGCATCGTTTCCGAGATATTGGCAGATTTAGCTCAAGGGAAGGGGCCTGACGGACATATTCCGAGATATTTCTTCTTCTTGTTGTTCCTCTTCTGCACAGCTAAGCTGGAAGTGGCATTTGCAGGTCGCAATAGTGCAGAGTTATGTCAAAGAAAGGGGCCACGGTGTTTCTGTATCTCTATTATGTTGGTGCGGCTTCGGAACTTTTAAATATCTCGATATATCTCGAAAACTACGCTTCTGATCAAAAAATATCAGAGAACGTAGATTGTAGGAAACATAATTCTCTACAAAAAAGGTCTCTTAACATTTTGCCGTAGCTCGCTTCGTTTCCGAGATATTTGCAGATTTATCTCAAGGGAAGGGGCCTGACGGACATATTTCGAGATATTTCTTCTTCTTGTTGTTCTTCTTCTGCACAGCTAAGCTGGAAGTGGCATTTGCAGCTCGCAATAGTGCAGAGTTATCGCAAAGAAAGGGGCCACGGTGTTTCTGTATCTCTATTATGTTGGTGCGGCTTCGGAACTTTTAAATATCTTGATATATCTCGAGAACTACGCATTTGATCAAAAAATATCATAGAACATAAAAAGTAGGAAACCTAATTTTCTACAAAAAAGGTCTCTTAACATTTTGCCGTAGCTCGCTTCGTTTCCGAGATATTTGCAGATTTATCTCAAGGGAAGGGGCCTGACGGACATATTTCGAGATATTTCTTCTTCTTGTTGTTCTTCTTCTGCACAGCTAAGCTGGAAGTGGCATTTGCAGCGCGCAATCGTGCAGAGTTATCTCAAAGAAAGGGGCCACGGTGTTTCTGTATCTCTATTATGTTGGTGCGGCTTCGGAACTTTTAAATATCTTGATATATCTCGAGAACTACGCATCTGTTCAAAAAATATCATAGAACATAAAAAGTAGGAATCCTAATTTTCTACAAAAAAGGTCTCTTAACATTTTGCCGTAGCTCGCTTCGTTTCTGAGATATTTGCAGATTTATCTCAAGGGAAGGGGCCTGACGGACATATTTCCAGATATTTCTTCTTCTTGTTGTTCTTCTTCTGCATAGCTAAGCTGGAAGTGGCATTTGCAGCTCGCAATAATGCAGAGTTATTGCAAAGAAAGGGGCCACGGTGTTTCTGTATCTCTATTATGTTGGTGCGGCTTCGGAACTTTTAAATATCTTGATATATCTCGAGAACTACGCATCTGATCAAAAAATATCATAGAACATAAAAAGTAGGAAACCTAATTTTCTACAAAAAAGGTCTCTTAACATTTTGCCGTAGCTCGCATCGTTTCCGAGATATTTGCAGATTTATCTCAAGGGAAGGGGCCTGACGGACATATTTCGAAATATTTCTTATTCTTGTTGTTCTTCTTCTGCACAGCTAAGCTGGAAGTGGCATTTGCAGCTCGCAATAGTGCAGAGTTATCTCAAAGAAAGGGGCCACGGTGTTTCTGTACCTCTATTATGTTGGTGCAGCTTCGGAGCTTTTAAATATCTTGATATATCTCGAGAACTACGCATCTGAACAAAAAATATCATAGAACATAAAAAGTAGGAAACCTAATTCTCTACAAAAAGGGTCTCTTAACATTTTGCCATAGCTCGCTTCGTTTCCGAGATATTTGCAGATTTATCTCAAGGGAAGGGGCCTGACGGACATATTTCGAGATATTTCTTCTTCTTGTTGTTCTTCTTCTGCACAGCTAAGCTGGAAGTGGCATTTGCTGCGCGCAATAGTGCAGAGTTATCTCAAAGAAAGGGGCCACGGTGTTTCTGTATCTCTATTATGTTGGTGCGGCTTCGGAACTTTTAAATATCTTGATATATCTCGAGAACTACGCATCTGATCAAGAAATATCATAAAACATAAAAAGTAGAAAACTTAATTCTCTACAAAAAAGGTCTCTTAACATTTTCCCATAGCTGGCATCGTTTCCGAGATATTGGCAGATTTAGCTCAAGGGAAGGGGCCTGACGGACATATTCCGAGATATTTCTTCTTCTTGTTGTTCCTCTTCTGCACAGCTAAGCTGGAAGTGGCATTTGCAGGTCGCAATAGTGCAGAGTTATGTCAAAGAAAGGGGCCACGGTGTTTCTGTATCTCTATTATGTTGGTGCGGCTTCGGAACTTTTAAATATCTCGATATATCTCGAAAACTACGCTTCTGATCAAAAAATATCAGAGAACGTAGATTGTAGGAAACATAATTCTCTACAAAAAAGGTCTCTTAACATTTTGCCGTAGCTCGCTTCGTTTCCGAGATATTTGCAGATTTATCTCAAGGGAAGGGGCCTGACGGACATATTTCGAGATATTTCTTCTTCTTGTTGTTCTTCTTCTGCACAGCTAAGCTGGAAGTGGCATTTGCAGCTCGCAATAGTGCAGAGTTATCGCAAAGAAAGGGGCCACGGTGTTTCTGTATCTCTATTATGTTGGTGCGGCTTCGGAACTTTTAAATATCTTGATATATCTCGAGAACTACGCATTTGATCAAAAAATATCATAGAACATAAAAAGTAGGAAACCTAATTTTCTACAAAAAAGGTCTCTTAACATTTTGCCGTAGCTCGCTTCGTTTCCGAGATATTTGCAGATTTATCTCAAGGGAAGGGGCCTGACGGACATATTTCGAGATATTTCTTCTTCTTGTTGTTCTTCTTCTGCACAGCTAAGCTGGAAGTGGCATTTGCAGCGCGCAATCGTGCAGAGTTATCTCAAAGAAAGGGGCCACGGTGTTTCTGTATCTCTATTATGTTGGTGCGGCTTCGGAACTTTTAAATATCTTGATATATCTCGAGAACTACGGATCTGTTCAAAAAATATCATAGAACATAAAAAGTAGGAATCCTAATTTTCTACAAAAAAGGTCTCTTAACATTTTGCCGTAGCTCGCTTCGTTTCTGAGATATTTGCAGATTTATCTCAAGGGAAGGGGCCTGACGGACATATTTCCAGATATTTCTTCTTCTTGTTGTTCTTCTTCTGCATAGCTAAGCTGGAAGTGGCATTTGCAGCTCGCAATAATGCAGAGTTATTGCAAAGAAAGGGGCCACGGTGTTTCTGTATCTCTATTATGTTGGTGCGGCTTCGGAACTTTTAAATATCTTGATATATCTCGAGAACTACGCATCTGATCAAAAAATATCATAGAACATAAAAAGTAGGAAACCTAATTTTCTACAAAAAAGGTCTCTTAACATTTTGCCGTAGCTCGCATCGTTTCCGAGATATTTGCAGATTTATCTCAAGGGAAGGGGCCTGACGGACATATTTCGAAATATTTCTTATTCTTGTTGTTCTTCTTCTGCACAGCTAAGCTGGAAGTGGCATTTGCAGCTCGCAATAGTGCAGAGTTATCTCAAAGAAAGGGGCCACGGTGTTTCTGTACCTCTATTATGTTGGTGCAGCTTCGGAGCTTTTAAATATCTTGATATATCTCGAGAACTACGCATCTGAACAAAAAATATCATAGAACATAAAAAGTAGGAAACTTAATTCTCTACAAAAAAGGTCTCTTAACATTTTGCCATAGCTCGCTTCGTTTCCGAGATATTTGCAGATTTATCTCAAGGGAAGGGGCCTGACGGACATATTTCGAGATATTTCTTCTTCTTGTTGTTCTTCTTCTGCACAGCTAAGCTGGAAGTGGCATTTGCTGCGCGCAATAGTGCAGAGTTATCTCAAAGAAAGGGGCCACGGTGTTTCTGTATCTCTATTATGTTGGTGCGGCTTCGGAACTTTTAAATATCTTGATATATCTCGAGAACTACGCATCTGATCAAGAAATATCATAAAACATAAAAAGTAGAAAACTTAATTCTCTACAAAAAAGGTCTCTTAACATTTTCCCATAGCTGGCATCGTTTCCGAGATATTGGCAGATTTAGCTCAAGGGAAGGGGCCTGACGGACATATTCCGAGATATTTCTTCTTCTTGTTGTTCCTCTTCTGCACAGCTAAGCTGGAAGTGGCATTTGCAGGTCGCAATAGTGCAGAGTTATCTCAAAGAAAGGGGCCACGGTGTTTCTGTATCTCTATTATGTTGGTGCGGCTTCGGAACTTTTAAATATCTCGATATATCTCGAAAACTACGCTTCTGATCAAAAAATATCAGAGAACGTAGATTGTAGGAAACATAATTCTCTACAAAAAAGGTCTCTTAACATTTCGCCGTAGCTCGCTTCGTTTCCGAGATATTTGCAGATTTATCTCAAGGGAAGGGGCCTGACGGACATATTTCGAGATATTTCTTCTTCTTGTTTTTCTTCTTCTGCACAGCTAAGCTGGAAGTGGCATTTGCAGCTCGCAATAGTGCAGAGTTATCGCAAAGAAAGGGGCCACGGTGTTTCTGTATCTCTATTATGTTGGTGCGGCTTCGGAACTTTTAAATATCTTGATATATCTCGAGAACTACGCATCTGTTCAAAAAATATCATAGAACATAAAAAGTAGGAATCCTAATTTTCTACAAAAAAGGTCTCTTAACATTTTGCCGTAGCTCGCTTCGTTTCTGAGATATTTGCAGATTTATCTCAAGGGAAGGGGCCTGACGGACATATTTCCAGATATTTCTTCTTCTTGTTGTTCTTCTTCTGCACAGCTAAGCTGGAAGTGGCATTTGCAGCTCGCAATAGTGCAGAGTTATTGCAAAGAAAGGGGCCACGGTGTTTCTGTATCTCTATTATGTTGGTGCGGCTTCGGAACTTTTAAATATCTTGATATATCTCGAGAACTACGCATCTGATCAAAAAATATCATAGAACATAAAAAGTAGGAAACCTAATTTTCTACAAAAAAGGTCTCTTAACATTTTGCCGTAGCTCGCATCGTTTCCGAGATATTTGCAGATTTATCTCAAGGGAAGGGGCCTGACGGACATATTTCGAAATATTTCTTATTCTTGTTGTTCTTCTTCTGCACAGCTAAGCTGGAAGTGGCATTTGCAGCTCGCAATAGTGCAGAGTTATCTCAAAGAAAGGGGCCACGGTGTTTCTGTACCTCTATTATGTTGGTGCAGCTTCGGAGCTTTTAAATATCTTGATATATCTCGAGAACTACGCATCTGAACAAAAAATATCATAGAACATAAAAAGTAGGAAACTTAATTCTCTACAAAAAAGGTCTCTTAACATTTTGCCATAGCTCGCTTCGTTTCCGAGATATTTGCAGATTTATCTCAAGGGAAGGGGCCTGACGGACATACTTCGAGATATTTCTTCTTCTTGTTGTTCTTCTTCTGCACAGCTAAGCTGGAAGTGGCATTTGCTGCGCGCAATAGTGCAGAGTTATCTCAAAGAAAGGGGCCACGGTGTTTCTGTATCTCTATTATGTTGGTGCGGCTTCGGAACTTTTAAATATCTTGATATATCTCGAGAACTACGCATCTGATCAAGAAATATCATAAAACATAAAAAGTAGAAAACTTAATTCTCTACAAAAAAGGTCTCTTAACATTTTCCCATAGCTGGCATCGTTTCCGAGATATTGGCAGATTTAGCTCAAGGGAAGGGGCCTGACGGACATATTCCGAGATATTTCTTCTTCTCGTTGTTCCTCTTCTGCACAGCTAAGCTGGAAGTGGCATTTGCAGGTCGCAATAGTGCAGAGTTATCTCAAAGAAAGGGGCCACGGTGTTTCTGTATCTCTATTATGTTGGTGCGGCTTCGGAACTTTTAAATATCTCGATATATCTCGAAAACTACGCTTCTGATCAAAAAATATCAGAGAACGTAGATTGTAGCAAACATAATTCTCTACAAAAAAGGTCTCTTAACATTTTGCGGTAGCTCGCTTCGTTTCCGAGATATTTGCAGATTTATCTCAAGGGAAGGGGCCTGACGGACATATTTCGAGATATTTCTTCTTCTTGTTGTTCTTCTTCTGCACAGCTAAGCTGGAAGTGGCATTTGCAGCTCGCAATAGTGCAGAGTTATCGCAAAGAAAGGGGCCACGGTGTTTCTGTATCTCTATTATGTTGGTGCGGCTTCGGAACTTTTAAATATCTTGATATATCTCGAGAACTACGCATCTGATCAAAAAATATCATAGAACATAAAAAGTAGGAAACCTAATTTTCTACAAAAAAGGTCTCTTAACATTTTGCCGTAGCTCGCTTGGTTTCCGAGATATTTGCAGATTTATCTCAAGGGAAGGGGCCTGACGGACATATTTCGAGATATTTCTTCTTCTTGTTGTTCTTCTTCTGCACAGCTAAGCTGGAAGTGGCATTTGCAGCGCGCAATCGTGCAGGGTTATCTCAAAGAAAGGGGCCACGGTGTTTCTGTATCTCTATTATGTTGGTGCGGCTTCGGAACTTTTAAATATCTTGATATATCTCGAGAACTACGCATCTGATCAAAAAATATCATAGAACATAAAAAGTAGGAAACTTAATTCTCTTCAAAAAAGGTCTCTTAACATTTTCCCATAACTGGCATCGTTTCCGAGATATGTGCAGATTTAGCTCAAGGGAAGGGGCCTGACGGACATATTCCGAGATATTTCTTCTTCTTGTTGTTCCTCTTCTGCACAGCTAAGCTGGAAGTGGCATTTGCAGCTCGCAATAGTGCAGAGTTTTCTCAAAGAAAGGGGCCACGGTGTTTCTGTATCTCTATTATGTTGGTGCGGCTTCGGAACGTTTAAATATCTTGATATATCTCGAGAACTACGCATCTGATCAAAAAATATCATAGAACATAAAAAGTAGGAAACCTAATTCTCTACAAAAAAGGTCTCTTAACATTTTGCCATAGCTCGCTTCGTTTCCGAGATATTTGCAGATTTATCTCAAGGGAAGGGGCCTGACGGACATATTTCGAGATATTTCTTCTTCTTGTTGTTCTTCTTCTGCACAGCTAAGCTGGAAGTGGCATTACAGCTCGCAATAGTGCAGAGTTATCTCAAAGAAAGGGGCCACGGTGTTTCTGTATCTCTATTATGTTGGTGCTGCTTCGGAACTTTTAAATATCTTGATATATCTCGAGAACTACGCATCTGATCAAAAAATATCATAGAACATGAAAAGTAGGAAACTTAATTCTCTACAAAAAAGGTCGCTTAACATTTTGCCATGGCTCGCTTCGTTTCCGAGATATTTGCAGATTTATCTCAAGGGAAGGGGCCTAACGGACATATTTCGAGATATTTCTTCTTCTTGTTGTTCTTCTTCTGCACAGCTAAGCTGGAAGTGGCATTTGCGGCTCGCACTAGTGCAGAGTTATCTCAAAGAAAGGGGCCACGGTGTTTCTGTATCTCTATTATGTTGGTGCGGCTACGGAACTTTTAAATATCTCGACATATCTCGAAAACTACGCTTCTGATCAAAAAATATCATAGAACATAAATTGTAGGAATCATAATTCTCTACAAAAAAGGTCTCTCAACATTTTGCCATAGCTCGCTTCGTTTCCGAGATATTTGCAGATATATCTCAAGGGCAGGGGCCTGACGGACATATTTCGAGATATTTCTTCTTCTTGTTGTTCTTCTTCTGCACAGCTAAGCTGGAAGTGGCATTTGCAGCTCGCAATAGTGCAGAGATATCTCAAAGAAAGGGGCCACGGTGTTTCTGTATCTCTATTATGTTGGTGCGGCTTCGGAACTTTTAAATATCTTGATATATCTCGAGAACTACGCGTCTGATCAAAAAATATCATAGAACGTAAAAAGTAGGAAACATAATTCTGTACAAAAAAGGTCTCTTAACATTTTGCCATAGCTCGCTTCGTTTCCGAGATATTTGCAGATTTATCTCAAGGGAAGGGGCCTGACGGACATATTTCGAGATATTTCTTCTTCTTGTTGTTCTTCTTCTGCACAGCTAAGCTGGAAGTGGCATTTACAGCTCGCAATAGTGCAGAGTTATCTCAAAGAAAGGGGCCACGGTGTTTCTGTATCTCTATTATGTTGGTGCGGCTTCGGAACTTTTAAATATCTTGATATATCTCGAGAACTACGCATCTGATCAAAAAATATCATAGAACATGAAAAGTAGGAAACTTAATTCTCTACAAAAAAGGTCTCTTAACATTTTGCCGTAGCTCTCTTCGTTTCCGAGATATTTGCAGATATATCTCAGGGAAGGGGCCTGACGGACATATTTCGAGATATTTCTTCTTCTTGTTGTTCTTCTTCTGCACAGCTAAGCTGGAAGTGGCATTTGCAGCTCGCAATAGTGCACAGTTATCTCAAAGAAAGGGGCCACGGTGTTTCTGTATCTCTATTATGTTGGTGCGGCTTCGGAACTTTTAAATATCTTGATATATCTCGAGAACTACGCATCTGATCAAAAAATATCATAGAACATAAAAAGTAGGAAACTTAATTCTCTACAAAAAAGGTCGCTTAACATTTTGCCATAGCTCGCTTCGTTTCCGAGATATTTGCATATTTATCTCAAGGGAAGGGGCCTGACGGACATATTTCGAGATATTTCTTCTTCTTGTTGTTCTTCTTCTGCACAGCTAAGCTGGAAGTGGCATTTGCGGCTCGCACTAGTGCAGAGTTATCTCAAAGAAAGGGGCCACGGTGTTTCTGTATCTCTATTATGTTGGTGCGGCTTCGGAACTTTTAAATATCTCGATATATCTCGAAAACTACGCTTCTGATCAAAAAATATCATAGAACATAAATTGTAGCAAACATAATTCTCTACAAAAAACGTCTCTTAACATTTTGCCATAGCTCGCTTCGTTTCCGAGATATTTGCAGATATATCTCAAGGGCAGGGGCCTGACGGGCATATTTCGAGATATTTCTTCTTCTTGTTGTTCTTCTTCTGCACAGCTAAGCTGGAAGTGGCATTTACAGCTCGCAATAGTGCAGAGATATCTCAAAGAAAGGGGCCACGGTGTTTCTGTATCTCTATTATGTTGGTGCGGCTTCGGAACTTTTAAATATCTTGATATATCTCGAGAACTACGCGTCTGATCAAAAAATATCATAGAACGTAAAAAGTAGGAAACATAATTCTGTACAAAAAAGGTCTCTTAACATTTTGCCATAGCTCGCTTCGTTTCCGAGATATTTGCAGATTTATCTCAAGGGAAGGGGCCTGACGGACATATTTCGAGATATTTCTTCTTCTTGTTGTTCTTCTTCTGCACAGCTAAGCTGGAAGTGGCATTTGCGGCTCGCACTAGTGCAGAGTTATCTCAAAGAAAGGGGCCACGGTGTTTCAGTATCTCTATTATGTTGGTGCGGCTACGGAACTTTTAAATATCTCGACATATCTCGAAAACTACGCTTCTGATCAAAAAATATCATAGCACATAAATTGTAGGAAACATAATTCTCTACAAAAAAGGTCTCTCAACATTTTGCCATAGCTCGCTTCGTTTCCGAGATATTTGCAGATATATCTCAAGGGCAGGGGCCTGACGGACATATTTCGAGATATATCTTCTTCTTGTTGTTCTTCTTCTGCACAGCTAAGCTGGAAGTGGCATTTGCAGCTCGCAATAGTGCAGAGATATCTCAAAGAAAGGGGCCACGGTGTTTCTGTATCTCTATTATGTTGGTGCGTCTTCGGAACTTTTAAATATCTTGATATATCTCGAGAACTACGCGTCTGATCAAAAAATATCATAGAACGTAAAAAGTAGGAAACATAATTCTGTACAAAAAACGTCTCTTAACATTTTGCCATAGCTCGCTTCGTTTCCGAGATATTTGCATATTTATCTCAAGGGAAGGGGCCTGACGGACATATTTCGAGATATTTCTTCTTCTTGTTGTTCTTCTTCTGCACAGCTAAGCTCGAAGTGGCATTTGCAGGTCGCAATAGTGCAGAGTTATCTCAAAGAATGAGGCCACGGTGTTTCTGTACCTCTATTATGTTGGTGCAGCTTCGGAACTTTTAAATATCTTGATATATCTCGAGAACTACGCGTCTGATCAAAAAATATCATCGAACATAAAAAGTAGGAAACATAATTCTCTACAAAAAAGGTCTCTTAACATTTTGCCATAGCTCGCTTCGTTTCCGAGATATTTGCAGATTTATCTCAAGGGAAGTGGCCTGACGGACATATTTCGAGATATTTCTTCTTCTTGTTGTTCTTCTCCTGCACAGCTAAGCTGGAAGTGGCATTTGCAGCTCGCAAGAGTGCAGAGTTATCCCAAAGAAAGGGGCCACGGTGTTTCTGTATCTCTATTATGTTGGTGCGGCTTCGGAACTTTTACATATCTCGATATATCTCGAAAACTACGCTTCTGATCAAAAAATATCATAGAACATAAATTTTAGGAAACATAATTCTCTACAAAAAAGGTCTCTAAACATTTTGCCATAGCTCATTTCGTTTCCGAGATATTTGCAGATTTATCTCAAGGGAAGGGTCCTGATGGACATATTTCGAGATATTTCTTCTTCTTGTTGTTCTTTTTCTGCACAGCTAAACTGGAAGTGGCATTTCCAGCTCGCAATCGTGCAGAGTTATCTCAAAGAAAGGGGCCACGGTGTTTCTGTATCTCTATTACGTTGGTGCGGCTTCGGAACTTTTAAATATCTTGATATATCTCGAGAACTACGCATCTGATCAAAAAATATCGTAGAACATAAAAAGTAGGAAACTTAATTCTCTACAAATAAAGTCTCTTAACATTTTGCCATAGCTCGCTTCGTTTCCGAGATATTTGCAGATTTATCTCAAGGGAAGGGGCCTGACGGACATATTTCGAGATATTTCTTCTTCTTGTTGTTCTTCTTCTGCACAGCTAAGCTGGAAGTGGCATTTGCAGCTCGCAATAGTGCAGAGTTATCTCAAAGAAAGGGGCCACGGTGTTTCTGTATCTCTATTATGTTGGTGCGTCTTCGGAACTTTTAAATATCTCGATATATCTCGAAAACTACGCTTCTGATCAAAAAATATCATAGAACATAAATTGTAGGAAACATAATTCTCTACAAAAAAGGTCTCTTAACATTTTGCCATAGCTCGCTTCGTTTCCGAGATATTTGCATATTTATCTCAAGGGAAGGGGCCTGACGGACATATTTCGAGATATTCCTTCTTCTTGTTGTTCTTCTTCTGCACAGCTAAGCTGGAAGTGGCATTTACAGCTCGCAATAGTGCAGAGTTATCTCAAAGAAAGGGGCCACGGTGTTTCTGTATCTCTATTATGTTGGTGCTGCTTCGGAACTTTTAAATATCTTGATATATCTCGAGAACTACGCATCTGATCAAAAAATATCATAGAACATGAAAAGTAGGAAACTTAATTCTCTACAAAAAAGGTCTGTTAACATTTTGCCATAGCTCTCTTCGTTTCCGAGATATTTGCAGATTTATCTCAAGGGAAGGGGCCTGACGGACATATTTCGAGATATTTCTTCTTCTTGTTGTTCTTTTTCTGCACACCTAAACTGGAAGTGGCATTTCCAGCTCGCAATCGTGCAGAGTTATTTCAAAGAAAGGGGCCACGGTGTTTCTGTATCTCTATTATGTTGGTGCGGCTTCGGAACTTTTAAATATCTTGATATATCTCGATAACTCCGCCTCTGATCGAAAAATATCACAGAACATAAAAAGTAGGAAACTTAATTCTGTACAAAAAAAGTCTCTTAACATTTTGCCATAGCACCCTTCGTTTCCGAGATATTTGCAGATTTATCTCAAGGGAAGGGGCCTGACGGACATATTTCGAGATATTTCTTCTTCTTGTTGTTCTTCTTCTGCACAGCTAAGCTGGAAGTGGCATTTGCGGCTAGCACTAGTGCAGAGTTATCTCAAAGAAAGGGGCCACGGTGTTTCTGTATCTCTATTATGTTGGTGCGTCTTCGGAACTTTTAAATATCTCGATATATCTCGAAAACTACGCTTCTGATCAAAAAATATCATAGAACATAAATTGTAGGAAACATAATTCTCTACAAAAATGGTCTCTTAACATTTTGCCATAGCTCGTTTCGTTTCCGAGATATTTGCAGATTCATCTCAAAGGAACTGGCCTGACGGACATATTTCGAGATATTTCTTCTTCTTGTTGTTCTTCCTCTGCACAGCTAAGCTGGAAGTGGCATTTGCAGCTCGCAATAGTGCAGAGTTATCTCAAAGAAAGGGGCCACGGTGTTTCTGTATCTCTATTATGTTGGTGCTGCTTCGGAACTTTTAAATATCTTGATATATCTCGAGAACTACGCATCTGATCAAAAAATATCATAGAACATAAAAAGTAGGAAACTTAATTCTCTACAAAAAAGGTCTCTTAACATTTTGCCATAGCTCTCTTCGTTTCCGAGATATTTGCAGATTTATCTCAAGGGAAGGGGCCTGACGGACATATTTCGAGATATTTCTTCTTCTGGTTGTTCTTCTTCTGCACAGCTAAGCTCGAAGTGGCATTTGCAGCTCGCAATAGTGCAGAGTTATCTCAAAGAAAGAGGCCACGGTGTTTCTGTACCTCTATTATGTTGGTGCAGCTTCGGAACTTTTAAATATCTTGATATATCTCGAGAACTACGCATCTGATCAAAAAATATCATCGAACATAAAAAGTAGGAAACTTAATTCTCTACAAAAAAGGTCTCTTAACATTTTGCCATAGCTCGCTTCGTTTCCGAGATATTTGCATATTTATCTCAAGGGAAGGGGCCTGACGGACATATTTCGAGATATTTCTTCTTCTTGTTGTTCTTCTTCTGCACAGCTAAGCTGGAAGTGGCATTTGCAGCTCGCAAGAGTGCAGAGTTATCCCAAAGAAAGGGGCCACGGTGTTTCTGTATCTCTATTATGTTGGTGCGGCTTCGGAACTTTTACATATCTCGATATATCTCGAAAACTACGCTTCTGATCAAAAAATATCATAGAACATAAATTGTAGGAAACATAATTCTCTACAAAAAAGGTCTCTTAACATTTTGCCATAGCTCGTTTCGTTTCCGAGATATTTGCAGATTCAGCTCAAAGGAACTGGCCTGACGGACATATTTCGAGATATTTCTTCTTCTTGTTGTTCTTCCTCTGCACAGCTAAGCTGGAAGTGGCATTTGCAGCTCGCAATAGTGCAGAGTTATCTCAAAGAAAGGGGCCACGGTGTTTCTGTATCTCTATTATGTTGGTGCGGCTTCGGAACTTGTAAATATCTTGATATATCTCGAGAACTACGCATCTGATCAAAAAATATCATAGAACATAAAAAGTAGGAAACTTAATTCTCTACAAAAAAGGTCTCTTAACATTTTGCCATAGCTCGCTTCGTTTCCGAGATATTTGCATATTTATCTCAAGGGAAGGGGCCTGACGGACATATTTCGAGATATTTCTTCTTCTTGTTGTTCTTCTTCTGCACAGCTAAGCTGGAAGTGGCATTTGCGGCTCGCACTAGTGCAGAGTTATCTCAAAGAAAGGGGCCACGGTGTTTCTGTATCTCTATTATGTTGGTGCGTCTTCGGAGCTTTTAAATATCTCGATATATCTCGAAAACTACGCTTCTGATCAAAAAATATCATAGAACATAAATTGTAGGAAACATAATTCTCTACAAAAAAGGTCTCTTAACATTTTGCCATAGCTCGTTTCGTTTCCGAGATATTTGCAGATTCAGCTCAAAGGAACTGGCCTGACGGACATATTTCGAGATATTTCTTCTTCTTGTTGTTCTTCCTCTGCACAGCTAAGCTGGAAGTGGCATTTGCAGCTCGCAATAGTGCAGAGTTATCTCAAAGAAAGGGGCCACGGTGTTTCTGTATCTCTATTATGTTGGTGCGGCTTCGGAACTTTTAAATATCTTGATATATCTCGAGAACTACGCATCTGATCAAAAAATATCATAGAACATAAAAAGTAGGAAACTTAATTCTCTACAAAAAAGGTCTCTTAACATTTTGCCATAGCTCGCTTCGTTTCCGAGATACTTGCATATTTATCTCAAGGGAAGGGGCCTGACGGACATATTTCGAGATATTTCTTCTTCTTGTTGTTCTTCCTCTGCACAGCTAAGCTGGAAGTGGCATTTACAGCTCGCAATAGTGCAGAGTTATCTCAAAGAAAGGGGCCACGGTGTTTCTGTATCTCTATTATGTTGGTGCGGCTTCGGAACTTTTAAATATCTCGATATATCTCGAAAACTACGCTTCTGATCAAAAAATATCATAGAACATAAATTGTAGGAAACATAATTCTCTACAAAAAACGTCTCTTAACATTTTGCCATAGCTCGCTTCGTTTCCGAGATATTTGCAGATTCAGCTCAAAGGAACTGGCCTGACGGACATATTTCGAGATATTTCTTCTTCTTGTTGTTCTTCCTCTGCACAGCTAAGCTGGAAGTGGCATTTGCAGCTCGCAATAGTGCACAGTTATCTCAAAGAAAGGGGCCACGGTGTTTCTGTATCTCTATTATGTTGGTGCGGCTTCGGAACTTTTAAATATCTTGATATATCTCGAGAACTACGCATCTGATCAAAAAATATCATAGAACATAAAAGGTAGAAAACTTAATTCTCTACAAAAAAGGTCTCTTAACATTTTGCCATAGCTCGCTTCGTTTCCGAGATATTTGCAGATTTATCTCAAGGGAAGGGGCCTAACGGACATATTTCGAGATATTTCTTCTTCTTGTTGTTCTTCTTCTGCACAGCTAAACTGGAAGTGGCATTTCCAGCTCGCAATAGTGCAGAGTTATCTCAAAGAATGGGGCCACGGTGTTTCTGTATCTCTATTATGTTGGT